>NC_056728.1:351150167-351202667 GCF_019279795.1 Protopterus annectens | reverse complement strand
GCATGCTGTGTCTGCAGGGTATCCATCGGTCATGTGGCATTGACTGTTGCTACATTTCTGCACAGCGTGGGGGGACATCCAACTGTATCCACATTCCTACAGAGCACCGGGGGGCGCACCTGACTGTTACATGTGTACGTTGGAAGGGGGGCACAGCTGACAGTTGTACACTTTTGCTACTACTATAGTGGTAGTGGTATGTCAGGTACTCCATTTCAGTGTGTAGACCTACCTAATGTGCTGGCTAGAGGCATACCAGTGTACTCCAGATCTTAGCTTTAATTACCAACATATTAGTTTCAGACGTCCTAGCCTTCACAACATACATCCAGCTGCCTGGCCTGCTGTAGTCTGTCTGTGTGTGTCTGGGGGGGGGGTCATCCATTGGGCATATTCAGAGGCCATTGTACAGCATTTGTCTGGTGTTGGTCTACACCTGTCTAGCTGGTTGAGACTTGTGTGGGCTGTATGGACACACATGATGTTAAGCCCATTACCCGCAGTGGGTTAGGACACCCTGTGTACTACTGGCTACTATTGTGACCCCGGTATGTGCTACAGATGTCATGGTGCCACTATGGATGTCTACTGTCCGCTGCCTTAACATTCGGCCACCAAATTCGCTTGCATGCTCACATCCATACCATAGCTATAACAACACATTCTAATACAACTACCAATTGGTAGGTTGACTGACTTATCTTGAGGGTGTGCCAGACCTGAGGATGGTGCTGGAGGGCTGCCTATGTTGGATGCACACAGTGCACTTCGTACACATGGCTGAGCACAGGTAGTGTCATGTTTGGCATCCCTTTTACTGTCTGTGCGAGTCAGAGAAGGTGATGTTCCCTGGGTACCTACTGTGTCAGTGCATATGCTATGCGTTGCCTCTTTGCCAAGGCCAGGTCATACTGGGCATGCCTCCTTCCGCCTTCTGGGTCCTGCTCAGGTAATTCCTCCTCCGAGTCACTCTGTGCCTGTACAGGTTTTGGCATTGGTGGGGGGCTGTGTGGCCCTGCCTCATGCTGTTCCTGCTGCAGCTGTTTCCGCAGGATCATATTGTGTAACATAGCACATACCATAACAATTTGGGTGCATGTAGCTGATGAATACTGCAAGGCTCCACCGGATGTGTCCAGACACCAAAATCGTGACCTGAGCAACCCAAACACATGTTCAATTATATGTCTTGCCTGTGCGTGTGCCTCATTATGGCGTAGTTGTTCAGGTGTATGTGCATTTCTGATGGGTGTCATCAACCACGGCTCCAGTGGGTACCCAGCATCCTCCACTAGGTGACCGTAGGGGATGTCTATATTGGCAAAGGTGTGGTACAGCTGCATGAGATGCCATATATCGGAATCATTATAGCTTCCAGGGCAGCCAGCACACACATTCAGAATAATACCCTGGGCATTGCATACGACCTGGCAGTTGATGGAGGGGATGCCCCTGCGGTTAATGTAGGCCCTACCCCACTCACCGGGTGGTGCTTGATGCATACGTGCGTGCAGGCTATAGCACCCACTATCCCAGGGTAGTCTGCCATTTGGTGGAAGAGACGCATATTGCTGGTCAACACCTCACGTCTGTTGAGGAAATGTATGTGCTCACTGGCATATGATGACATGGCATCCAGGAACTGGTGGAATACTCTGGATGCAGATGCCTGTGAGATCCCCATGATATCCCCAGTTGTGCTTTGGGAGGTACCTGTGGCTAGTATACCTAGGCCTACACATACCTTGGTATTTACTGGGATGGGTTTCCCTCGGCCTGTTCAATGTGTCAAGTGTGGCCTGCACAGCTAAGAAATCTGCTGTAGGAGGTCTCTGTCCACCCCATAGCGCTCCGCTATCTCCAGCTCATGTAGCCCCTGGTAGGTTACCCTGGGTCTGTACAGTCTTCTCTGTCTCCTCATTGAGGGTTGTTTGGCAGCATTCACATCCTCACCACCCTCAGCCTCCTACACATGTTGGTCTATGTTGCCTGCTGCAGCCCTTCTCATTTTGTTGGATTGTTTCGTAAAATTTCCCCGCATGTATACACTGGTGGTGTAGAGTGTGGAAAAAACTCATGGGTATGGGGCTTGCTCACTATATTGTAGTGTTCTGGGTTGGGCTGGACCTGTAATCTGATGACTGTGATAATTATCACCTGTTTGCACAGCTTGTTCACCTTGACTACTCTCCTACTGCTGTTGTCCCTCCCAATTTCACTAGGCAGGTATAGACACACCCCTAGCTTAGGCGTGCTAAGGCAGGAGCAATCCCGAAACACAGGGCTCCAATGTACGTACAGTATGCCTGACAACCCCCCCCCCCAATGCTTTCACCTATATTCGAGTCCTGCACCCGGCTATCTATACACATACACTCTTGGGATCTGCATCACACCCTGGGGATAAACGAGATTCACCATTTTCCACCGTGTTTGCATAGTATTGTCTTTTAATGCATAGTTACATGACCCATACTGAGCCTCCACAAAAATAACCACTGCTTACTGTCACGCAGATCTGCACACAACTGGTTAAAAGTGCCTTACTATCACCATATTCGATGTTCCTTGTTCTTCCCAGCAACAAAATAACCGGTCTCTACACACCTCGAAACCAGGACACTGCACACTACAGACGATGTGCTTTACCACTAAGCCATGGCAGATATACATACATCTAAGGTTATCACGTACAGATCATCCAGCACAGGCAAGCATTCAGCAGTATAGGATATGTATTCCATAATGTAGATTTATGCGTGCTAATGTTCACACACACACACACACACACACACACACATATATATATATATATATATATATATATATATATATATATATATACAGACATATATACATATACACACACATACATAGACATAGAATATATATCACAACAGCGGACCACGTGACACCAAAGCATTAGACAAGAATGAAAAGGAAACCACATGTGCCTCCTGCATTATGTACTGGTGTTACTATCAAGGCAAGTGTGTTTCTCTATGTCACATGGGTTCAGACTGTATTAAGGGTAAGATTAGGGCTGCTGACATTACTCACCAGACCTATTTGTGAATGCATGTGTATGTCTTGCCAACCCAGTCTCTTGGGCGATTGTGACATTTATGGACACTATATAGGAAAACAATAAAACATGCCCCTCAACGCATCCTGGACCTAGCCACTCACAGATACCAACACATAGGATATAACTGCCATACACACACACCTGTCATGCCTTGGAATAGAACACCTACCTGTCTATTCTATCACACTACAGTATTACACAGTTACAGTATGCGCTACCGAGATTACTGGGACACAGCACTCCCAGAGGCGTACTTCTAGGTGGGTGACATCATCAGCAATGGAAAAGACACCGATAGGGATTGTATGGAGTGTGAGCAGTCTAAAAGCAAATGACTATCCCCAGGCAGACAGACACACACAAACAGTTGGCATGGCTGGGATTAAAATACAGACCTAACTACCTTATCACACTACAGCATTATGCAGTTACAGAATGCGCTACCGAGATTACTGAGACACAGCACTCCTAGAGACGTACTTCTAGATGGGTGACATTATCAGCAATGGAAAAGACAGCGATAGTGATTGTATGGAGTGTGAGCAGTCTAAAAGCATATGACTGTCCCCAGGCAGACGGACACAAGCACACAGATAGCATGGCTGGAATTAGAACACAGACCTAACTACCTTATCACACTACAGCATTACGCAGTTACAGAATGCGCTACCAAGATTATTGGGACACAGCACTCCCAGAGGTGTACTTCTAAGTGGGTGACATCATCAGCAATGGAAAAGATGCCAGTAGGGATTGTATGGAGTGTGAGCAGTCTAAAAGCATATTACTGTCCCCAGGCAGACGGACACGGACACACACACACACACACACACACACACACACACACACACACACACACACACAGTTGGCATCGCTGGGAGTAGAAGACAGACCTAACTACCTTATCACACTACAGCATTACGCAGTTACAGAACGCGCTAGTGAGATTACTGGGACACAGCACTCCCAGAGGCGTAATTCTAGGTGGGTGACATCATCAGCAATGGAAAAGATGGCGATTGGGATTGTATGGAGTGGGAGCAGTCTAAAAGCATATTCCTGTCCCCAGGCAGATGGAGACAAACACACACCAGTGGTGTGATCAGGACAACTTCCTATCTATGGACCACTATTACAATACTACATAGATACGAGCCACGCCACAGACACTACACCTTTCAAGACTATCAATATGACCTTCTAGGAATGTGGACATCGACATGGATGCTGGCAGTTACGATGTACATACCTGTGAACCAGTGTGTTCAATGTAGGAATCCATCCTGAAGTGGGGTATGGCCATCTGTTGACTGGTTGACCACTATCGCTATACAGGGTTATAATGGCCATGCCCATACACATAGAGGCACATAACCGACACAAGGTGTCACTGGGCATACTCACACACTTAGTAGCACATGGCCGTTTGGAATGCACTATGTGTATATCTACACAACGTCAAACTGGGCATGCTCACACACAGTAGCAAAGGGCTGTTTTGTATGCACTCTGATTCTAAACATGGCAGGGCACAGTGGTGTCAATAGTTGTCCTTGTTAGCATGAATGCTGCACTACATATATGTGACACCGGTCTTCTACACAACATCTTTTGCTGTCCGTCACCTTAGATGTACCAATCTAAACCTGGCACACTAATACCGCCCGTGGTGATGTCCTGCCAGGTGTGGCTACTTCGCCCATATAGTGCCATTCATAGACGAATGCCCTGAGCCCAGGTTAACACCCTGATACCTAGAGGACAACTGCATTGTATGTGTATGCTAAACAGTGCTAGATGCGTAGCATTTGTAATCACAGCTGCCCAATGGAGATCCAACAATGGGGAATACTGACATCTGTGCAATGAGGAACACCTGGCTGAAGGCTCAGTTGTGCACAATAGCACTACCACCGTATACCTCGGATACAGACATGTGGGCCATAACACCGTTATGGACCGCTCCAGGTGGTGGTGTCCCCATGTACATGAAGGCCACTCACATGCACTGACCAGTACACCCTCAAAAGGCATCACAGATGTGTCAGGTGCAGATCACAGTGTCAAAAGCTGCATTCTAGGATGTAGCCCTCAGACATCAACATGTCCTTGGACTAGCAACACACATCCATACATGTGGTAGAACATATATTAGTACAACACCATGTGACCCATGACCAGTGGACTGTACCTAGCTCTACAGCAACTGTGCAGACTACCCATGTACTGACACAGTTGCATCGTGTTATGCAATGCAATGATACCACTGTTCATAACCAGGTCGGCTGCACACATAGTAGGGGCCCTGGGTCATATACAGCAGTAACATATGACTGATGCTGTACACCAGTAAACACCCTGATGTTTGAATATGGCATACATGTACCTGCCATGGATATGTACATGCCACACACACACACACACACACACACACACACACACACACACAAAACACATATGTACATAGCATAGCTGTTGCTGTCCTTCATGCAGACAGGCGGCTACAGCAATTACACACAAGCACATGGAAGGTAGGTCCATGGCTGTTGAATGCTAACAGTACATAATGTGTGTTATCAATGTTGACTGAGTTAACATTCCCTCTGTACTGGTTACCCATGACAACTATCATATCATACAACAGTCCATGTGTTATGTATGTCATCACACATGTCCACCAATTGCAATGCCTACATACATGGCTAAATGACAGGAATGTAGGACCTACACACATGTACATGCAGTGGTGTGCATTCAGCTACCATGCGTGTGCAGTAGCTGATGTTTGCAGGTGATCTGTGTCTTACTATAACATGCAGTTGCAATGCAGCTCCATCATTGCCAACTGTATATGGTGATATACTGACAGTACGGTAAGATGTACATCAGGTATGGACGGATGTGTGGACATAAAGTGGTGGGCCATCTTTGCAGATGGATGTTTGCTGAAGACAGTTCACAGGTGTATCACAAGCCATCCTACCATAACATGTGCAAACACTAAGCTATGTTTCTGTTAATTGAAGGGTAAGACATACAACCTATACAGCGGTCAGGGTGTCACTGACTGTAAATCACTTGACACCTGTAACACTTAAGACCTCCCGTGTGCATATATCAGCACAATTGCCAAAGGTAGTGTCAGTACACATTGTAATGTGAGTAATACTGCTGCATGTCTGTCATGTGTATCATAAGATAGCAGGGGTTTGATTCACAGTACTGCCATGTGTGTTTGCTTGTGTGTCCATATATGCCATGTATGGTGGGGAATACATCCCAATTGTTACTCACACCCCTGTACACTGTTGTAGAGATCTGTACATACTGCAGTGTAGAAAGCAAGACATAGGCAGGGATGGGGTGTGTATCATACACATGTGAGCTATCTGTATGTGCATGACATAGGTGCATTCAATTGTGGACTCCACAGTGTGTGTGTGTGTGTGTGTGTGTGTGTGTGTGTGTGTGTGTGTGTGTGTGTGTGTGTGTGTGTGTGTGTGTGTGTGTGTGTGTGTGTGTGTGTGTGTGTGTGTGTGTGTGTGTGTATGGCTGCCTGGTCTATGGAGTGAGGATGTATGTTACCATAGTGAACAGATAGGACCCCTAACCACTCCAGGTGATGCAATCTACTACCCTGTTGATGCCGTCAATCTTAGGCATTACTGACTACCTGTACATGTTTATTCTCTGTGTTGCGTCATGTGGGTGCACAGTACTGTAATGGTGATTACCACATAGGCAGGGGTCCTTACCTCAACACTATCAAGTTCATAGGTTCATAGGTTCATAGGTTCATACTAGGCTATCTGCCCGAGGGCATTTACAAGCCTAGCCCATAGTTTTGTGGCTTAAGCCACCCCTTTAGTATGGGGAACTATACCCATTATTTTGCTGTGCCTCTGTCGAGCAGTGACACTGAGGTAATCCCTGGGGTATATCTGCGATCTCCCATCCATTGGTCAAGATTTCTCTTGAACAAGGCCAGCGAGGTGCTCTGCCTCACATATACCGGGATTTTGTTCCACAGCATAGGGAGTCTTTGGGTGATGAATCTATCCCTCCAGCACGTCCTATTAATAGCCGTGTCGAGGTTTAAGTCTCCCACCCTTGTGGCTCTGACGGATCTAGATTTTTGAGGTGAAGCATATTCATCAAATCTGGGTTTGACATGGCCTTGTATGTCAGGCAAAGGTCACCTCTGAGCAAGCGGTGCGACTGAATAGAGCTGGAGTTCTTTCAGTTGGGCAGCATAGGACAGATTTTGAGACCCTTTATCCTTTTGGTGAGGAACTTTGTGGCCTCTCCAGCTGCTGCAAGTGTCGGGTCAGATACATTCCGAATGGGGCATTGTACTCAATCATTGGTCTGATGAGTGATGAGTATAGGAGACTATGACCTCCCTTGATCTAGATGTGAATCCCTTCATGATAAGGTGGGCAATGTAGAAGGTCTTCCTAACTACTTTAGCTACATGGGTGTCGAATGACAGGCTACTGTCAACCTGGGTCCCCAGGTCCCTGATAACCTCTTCTGTGCTCAGAGGATTACCACCTATATGGTAGCTAGGGGTAACCTTGTTTTTCCCGAAGGGTATGACTATGCATTTTTTGGCATTTAACTTTAGGCCATGGCTCTGGCACCAGTAATCCGTTTCTGTGAGACCCTTCTGAAGGATATCTGTGTCAGATGTGTTTCGACTCTGGCGCCCAGTTTGCAGTCATCTGCAAACTTTGTCAGCCATAACCCTCCTGTGTTTGCTTGTACTTCGGAAAAGTAGATGCCAAACAAGAGTGGGCCTAGGACTGAGCCCTATGGGACACCACTTGTGACAGGCTTTGAGTCTGACATGGCGCCAGCAACTCTGACCCTGTGGGTTCTGTCACTCAGCCAGTTTGCAACCCATCTTGTGATGTATGGGTTAACATTTAAGCTGATGAGTTTTTCAATGATACCCGAGTGGGGTATTGTATCAAAGGCCTTCGCCAGATCGAGGTAGGCTGTATGGACTGCCTTTCCCGCATCAATGGCTTTGGTGACTGTTTCGAAAAAGTCAACCAAGTTTAAAGGCATGATCTGCCTTTGACAAAGCCAAACTGGGTTGGATCCAAAGTCTGCAAATTCCCTATGTCTTTATTTATGAGGTCCATTATGATCCTCTCCATGGCTTTGCAGATAAGGCTTGTCAAGCTAATGGGCGGTAATTTCCAGGGTCGGTGGAGGCACCGCCTTTGTGAAGTGGGACCACAGTCGCAGTGCGCCACTCCTGGGCACGTATCCAGAGGTGAGACTATGATTAAACAGCTGTCCTAGCTGTGGGTTTAATTCCTCATTGAGTTCGTGGAGCACACAGCCTGGGACACCATCAGGTCCCATGGATGCTGTGTTTTTGCTTTGGAGAGAGCAGTTCTCACTTGGGCGTTAGAGATGTTTGGGGGCTGCAACCATTTGGTATAGATATCTCTCCTTTTGGGGAGGGGAGAAGTTTGCACTGAACCTGT
Organism: Protopterus annectens; assembly: GCF_019279795.1. NCBI lineage: Eukaryota > Metazoa > Chordata > Ceratodontiformes > Protopteridae > Protopterus > Protopterus annectens. Next base: position 351,194,078 of record NC_056728.1, on the reverse strand, counting down.
CAGCCAGTATGTTGGCAATGTCTGTAGGATCAGTAATCTTCACATCATTTTGAACTAGTTCTGAGCATATCTGGGAGTTTCCTCCCAGGTTTCTAACATAGCTAAAGAAGGCCTTATGATTGTCTTTTGAGTCTTTAGCTATTTTTCTCTCAAAATTTGCTTTGGATGATTTTATGAGAGCTCTTAGTTTTTTATTTATAGTGATCAAAGGTGTTTTACCTTTTAAGGATTTTGCTCTATCTTGTAGTAGCTTCCTCCTTTTGTTGTAGAGTTTGTTTATGGCTGGGGTCCACCAGACTGGACGTTTGCCCTTGGTACAAAGAGTCTTTGTTTTGCTTGGGATTGCCTTATCCATGCAGTCCTGCAGGTGCTGGTAGAAGGCATTTGTAAGTGATTCAGTGGCTTGAGTACTGTTTTCCGCCGGCTCGGGGGCCTTAAAGGAGACCACACTAGTCTTTAGAAGTGTGAAGTCGGCTTTCGAGAAGTTTTTTACTGTGGTCTTTTTTATTTCAGGTGGGGGTGGGATGAGGACCTCCAGCAAGATTAGTTTGTGATCTGATCTCACCAGTGAGGGGTATACTTCCGGTTGCGTGTGTTACAGTGTCGTTGACCCCGTCAGTGAGGGGGGTGTTACTGTGTGTCTGAATACATGTGTGCGAATACCTGTGTGTGAGTGTGTGTGTGTGTGTGTGTGTGTGTGTGTGTGTGTGTGTGTGTGTGTGTGTGTGTGTGTGTGTGTAGTTGTGTGTTCTCATCCTGTAATGTGAATGTGTATTACTGCTACACAGTGAGGCCTCAAGCTATCAACTGGCCTCTAGCTTTGTCATCAGCTACACCGCTATGTAAACTCCCTGCCCCATGTAACTGTACCTGTGATGTCACCCGACATAGATGTCACGTCTCTAGCCACTGTAGCTTAGTACACAGCTCCCATGCTCCTGTATCAGTAGATGTGTAGACATCTTTGTAATGTCAGCCTTTCTAACAGTGAGGTTGAAGCTACGAATAGCATGCTGGTATTGCCATACATACCTGTGAGTAGTCCACATTTACACATGGGAAACTGCAAACACTGGCACTCAATGACACATGCAATTAGACCTGAAGGAGAGAAGCAGGACATCATTACCAACATGCTGTTACTGTTGTTACCAAGACACATACTGTGAACAGAAAACAATGCATTCTAAACCTGTACTACATGGTATGTCTGCTGCATGTCAACAGTACACGACAATTGTAATCTACACTTATCTCCCTATTCTGTTCACCCTGTGCATCAGACCATATGAGCATGTCCCTGCACCGATGGTGTGGATGACAGGGATGCGGCACAGGCATCATCATATGCACAGAGTGATAATGTTGGCCAGGGTCCTAGGCTGCACCACTGGATGACATCATGTGTGTGTGTTAGGGCCTGTGATCTAATTGGCTATGTGTGGTTGTTATACATGGGAGAGTTGCGGTGCCCTACAGATGTTTCTGGTGTGTGCGTGTATGTGTGCACACAGTTCTGCCATGTGTCTGGCCTACACAGGGGTATTATTGACAGCTCCAGACTGTACAGACCAGATTTTACAGCTCACGGTGTCCGGCCATGGCCATGTGACCTGTGCCTGCCAGGGGTTGCACGGGCACTACCAGGCAGAGGTGCAGATTGGGTACTGTCCGATGACACATGTCCACTGGAACCATGTCCCCGTTGGGACCATCCAGGGCCATGTCTACTGCTGTGTCCTGGTGTGGACAGGGCAGCACCAGCTGCACTGCTGCTGCTACCGCCACTATTCGAGCAGGCATGTGAGGTAGCTCATTCACGTAGACCTGCACCAGGTGATGTGGCTGGCCTGCGTCCACGTGACTTATGCCTCACTCCTACCAGATGTTCCAGCACAGACAGCACATGCTTGCAGATTGTCATGCCATGGTCAAGGATTCCAACCATGTCACCCAATCGTCTGTCCAAAGCCTCAGCAATCTGCTGTTTTGAGCATTTGCCAATGCCTGGATGTTGTCATTTAAAGAATGGATAGCAGCCTTCTGAAGCCTCTGCCCTTTTCTGTTCTGCCATTCAGCACGTGCCTGTGCCGCCATTAAAGTCTGAAACATGCGTCTGGTGACACCAGCTGCTGCGCTCTGTCCTGCAAGGGCATGTCAGACAGAGGTCCTCCTATGAGCAACACTGGCCACATACCTGTGTGGCCCATCTCCAGTCATTTGCCTGACACCATGGTGTGAATACATGCCTTCCATAGCCACCACACTTTCCTGTTCCAAGCTACCATACGCTAACTGTCCTTCCTCTATGGCCACTGGTGATGGGGTATGTGTTGGCATGAGATCTGTGTGTGGGGATGAGGGGGATATAGATGGAATGGCAACCGATGGCAAAGATTCAGCCCCTGACAACCCTGCCTGTGCCTCAAGCATATGTTCATCATCACTGCTAGAGTCTGTGGGGACACTAACATCAGATAGACCACAGGAGGGTAACTCACCTACATCACCTGTGAAGGCAAACAAAGATGCTACATTACAATACAGACACACACACACACACACACACACACACACACACACACACACACACACACACACACACACACACACACACACACACACACACACACACACACCATGCATGTGATTTGACAGAAGGCATGCAACATGCATGTGATACAGCAGATGGCATGCAGCTCAGACAATAATAGTGGTAGTTATCATACATCCCTGGGTTGCACACAACAGCAAGCATGTGTCATAGCAGAAGCCATACATTTCACACAATCATGGTAGTAAGCATGCATCCCTCTGTTACACCATGTGAACCAGCATGGGTTAACAGTACACACGGCTGATGTTTGGCATATGACCTTGACATTAACATGTAGCATGACATGTAATCTGCTGACGTGTGCATTGACATGCATACATGTTTGACACAATGGTGTCCTGTCACATATACAGTGGTGTAATGGTGTCACATTGCAGTGTTGTCTGTCCGCCCTACAGATAAAATGCACTTTTAGCAGATGTGCATGACCATTGAAAGGTATTATGAGGCGTCTATATTGCTATACAGTGTGAAGAACAGACACAGTGCCATTGCATGGAATCATGAGGCATCTCTATTGCTATACAGTGTGGATTACACACACAGTGCATAGCCATGACTGTGTGCATACACAATACCTATATACTGTGGATTGTGACCCATGTCGCTGAGGTGTATACACAGTAAACCATTATGTGGAATGTGTGACACAGATCACAGAAGGACATATGGAGGACACCCATGCACATCTGCAAACATATTTTAGCTGCCTGGCAACCATGTCCACACATGGCAGACTTGTCAATACACCATGTCCCACATGACATTTGTGTACCACACACACGAGGTGCACGGCTGACAGTGATGTCCAACAGCAGCAAGGGAAATGTACTGTATCTGTGGCCTGATGTGGTTGTCTGTGTATGTATGTGGATGCTGTACAGGTGACTACTGCCATGCTGTGACACAGTCATGATGTTCAACACATCTTATGTGGTCGAATGAAGTTACGCCTCCATAAACTGTGCACAGGCTTGTAGGATGTCTAGTGTTCCACATCTGCAATATAACCATTCAACAAAGGCTATAGATGGACCATGTGTAGCCAATGTACAACAGGGTGTACACACAAACACATCACATCTACTGTGTGTTGCTACATGTCTCTGGCCATCCTCCATGGCCATGTGTGAACATGTGTTGGCCAAACGGTTGTGATGGCCGTCTATCTCATGTGTCTGTGTTGTCCCATATGACATACACCCATAGATGTCATATACTCCACTGTCCACAGGGTTATGCAGACAAAGGGTTGTATGTTTGGTATGTGGAGTATGTTTTATGGGATAGTGAGACAATGTTGCAGCCGGAACACTACATGTCTTGGACATGTCAGATGGCACATCATAATGTGTGCACTCATAGCAGGGGCATAATCCACAATGGTGAATCCTGTGGGCTGCCCATACTCCAGCTCACTGTGTAGTACTGTTTGTGTACCCCACATGTGTAGTTCTGATGTATAGTACATTTTCCTACATTGAACACCTCCACCGTTGTATGCACAGCTGTCCACACATCTAGCAATGACAGTTTCTGAGGTTTCATGTCAGAGTTTCACTTAGTTTGTAAGTATTGCACATGGGTAGGCAGTGTGATGGATTGCAGATGCGACCTGTATATTGTGACTGAACCATACATTATGTGTACATGTGTTAACTGGCCACATGGTGAATATATCTGTGCATTAACATGCCTGATACTTATAACTGTCTCACCTGCAATGGCCTGCTGTCTCTGCAGAATGCCAAAGGTACCTATATAGGGGTGACACAGCAGTATGATCATTATCCATGCCTGTATGATCTCTACAGGGTGCAATGTGCATGTTAACACATCCGCCAGTACAATAGGATATACTGTGGAGTATGCACATGTGTGCATACACAGAGTAGCATACTATAGTATGCGGCATGTGTGTATACATGCCTTGCATATGATGTTACATTACATATTGTACAGTGACACATGCAACTATATGGGATATAATAGTTATATGTGCAGTAGTGACTTACCAGGCAACTCCAGGCTCGGTGGTTGAGAGACACTCACCTCCACAATGGCAGCTAAGGTTTGTGGATGCTGTTCTGACAGTGTCCCCAGGTTGGCCAGTAGCTCCTCGGTACGTGTGAGTGGGGGCTGGGTTGGTGGCCCACCACCTGTTGCACCTTGTTCCCTGGTGATTGCATTTGCATGCTGTTTTGCATGTCTGATCAGGTCCGTGCAGTGTCTGCGCACCTGCTGGCATGTGTGGTTATGGCCACCCACATCATTAACCCTCCTGCAAAGTTCCTGCCACAAGTCATCCCACTGCTGTGCATGTTGTGGCACATGGCTAAACAGGACATCATAGTTGTCTTGGAGGGAAGGTATAAAGGCCTCATCCTCCAAGTGGGTATAGGCTGGGAGCCTTGCTAGCGGCATATCTGGAAGACATAATGATGGAGACAGGGCACAGTATCTCAGAGATGCACGGAGATACAGCTGCACATACATGTGCATCACATTTATAACATATAAACAGTTGTCTTTGCAAATCTTCTTGATACTGACACCACTGACATGTTTGTGTCACACACATGTGACACCCAATGGGGATTGGATATTATCACCATATATGTGTGTCATCTGATTACATTGCTCATACTCCATGTGGATGCTGTCTTGATGTGGGTATGTCTGTTTGCCTGTACTGGTGTTCTTACCTATCAGCACATGCCTGGATGTGTCCACATTAATGCTGTCGACCTTGATGCTGTGTATATGTCACATATCAACACATACACTGCCTTAACGGACATGACCTGTGACAATGCAGACATGCACACGGAAGCCTTTACATGCATGTGTTTTGCCATATACATCTACACGGCACTGTACAGCAGTTCAACATCCTGCCACGTATTGCCTGTGTTGCACATGTGATACACATGGGACACTGGCTAGCCGAATGGTATTTGCAGGGATGGTTATCAACTATAGTATGTATGGCCAAGGTCATGTAGTAGTCTGTATTCCCTGGGCCATGTATGATCATAGGATGTAAGGTTACCTAGCTGTAGCCGACAGCCATGTTTCCGGTGATAGGTGAAGCAGTGCCACATAACTGATCCAGACGGTTAATGATACATCTACCATGCGGTCATCACACCATGTCTGACAGAGGTGAAATGTGCAGCTTTGCTGGACAGGGTTGCATAGTACGGCAGGAGTATGTAACATGTATGGCAAAAGGATCTGTCTGGCATGTGGCGATCCTTGTATTAGGAAGGTGGAAGTCCATGACGTATGTATTTCAGATCAGGATATGTACATGTAGCATGTCCAACATCACAGTGTTGGACATGTCTTTATGCAGGGTAGACATCATGCTACATAGTGCAGATGAGGATTGTGAAGGCTGGTGTCACCCATCCAAACATGGGCAATACCCCTTAAAGGTGATATGTGATCCAATATTGGTCACTTGAGTGATAACTATGGCTGTACAATGATCTCCATGTTCATGGATGGCACCATGTCATGACTAGGGTTGCCTCTTATGACTACCCAATAGGCTTGGTGACGTCACTAGCTTAGGGAGGTAAACTGCACAGCACCATTCCTTACACACAGTGTCCATTATGTTGACCACTGCCTAGGTGGTAGTTCATGGGTACAGGGTTATTAACCTAGCAGTGACAATGCAATATGCAGCTGTCAGATTGTGCACATATGTCACACACCTCACCCACAAAGCCCCTTCTGTATGTTGTCCACAACACTGAATCAGCTATTGCTCCTAGCCATTCACATACTTACATAGGCAGATGCCTCCCATTTGTCTGTGTGGTATGGGCTACAATGAAGGGGAATACAACAAATTAACCCTGTTTTACTGTAGCTGCCACTGGTGTGATATGCACATGTTACTCAGACACCTTTTGTAATGTTGGTTCTGTCAACAGTCCACTGACAGAACACTCCTGTGACATACAAAGGTACATCTAGTATACTGAGTGTAGGTGGAACACAGTAAGGTGATGATGTCCTATGACCTGTCACAGCTATGATATACAGTGTGAAATCATCCATACTGTCATCTACATCTGTACTGCCAACAACATATACGTTGATTAAGGTTCATGGACTTTCAGACCAGACTCAGCAGGGTAGTAGTGCAGTGCCTCCCATTATGAGTGGTGTCTCCACTTTGTGGGTTGTGATAACTGTTGCTGTGCACCATTCAGTGTTTTCACAGACTGACATGAATATATGTTTTACATGATGTGTATGTGTAGAGCAAACTGTTTTGCCATATGAGTATGATACAACCAGGGATGTGGACAGGTCCCATGCAGCCTGAGTGCACCTTGTACTATCATAGTTATCGTTACAGGGGCTCTGTAGTGTACATGGATATATGATTGTGTACCTGTTGGGGGGCAGTGTGTTTATGTTATCCAACACCCTATCTGTATTGCTTATTCATGCTCAGCACTTGTTCAGAACATGTAAGCACTACATGAGCTACTAATTACTATAGCACTCAATCCTCCTCATTACCTACAGGTAAACACTGTTTGTACTTACATTTCCTGCTTGCTTAGAGTAAAAAAGCTCTTGTACACACTTTCCTCACATATCTAGTGGGAAATAGTTAAATATTCAGGCATGTCCAAGTGTCAATTCCCAGTGTTATCGCCTGTCTATATGATGAATATGGGCATCATGAGGCAATATAGAAATTGTCTCATGTACACAGTCAATACTCCCCTCCTAACATACAACACTACAACCTGTGGGAGATGAACATATTTAGACATGCTGGAGGTAAAGCTCCCTCCAACCCAGACTGAACCTGACAATCATGTGGGGATGTTAAACGTTTGCACCACACCACACTCATCACATGATCTCACTAGATCTCCACCACTACAGGCCACACATAGTAAGACTACAACATTTGCGGAGCCTCTCAATACTACTCTGTCTGGGCAACAGAGAACTCCAAAGCAGAAATGCAGGCAGACCCCATTACCCAACACCAATTACTTATAGCCCACAGACTCAGTTTGCCCATCAACCACAGCCAATAAGGCGATATAACGTACCCAACACACTAGTCATAGGTGACTCTATAGGTGGTCACACTGATGTCCCACTCAGCAGGCTACACAAGGTGATAGTTACTGTCAGCTGCCTGTCGGGCGCAACATAACCTATGCACTCAGGTCACTCCTCAACAGGCACAATATGAATATGTCATTCTCCATGTTGATCTTGTAACCCAGGCAGGTATCACCCTAGTCCTGAGAAGCATTCGGCCATCGTCCAGACTGATAACGCAGTACAAGGACTGAATTATTTACTTCAACAATTGGCTATGCTTCTGGTGTCATTCCAAGGGTATCCAGTATCTGTCTGCTTTGAATTACATGGTCAACAGAACACGATGCTTTGGCACAGATGGCCTGCACCTGTCGGCCCTGGGATTACAGATAATGGCTAAGGCTTTTGCTGCTCCTATAGTGCCTATTTTAGGCACAGTTCAAATAACATATTCACTACCATAACAGGAACAGGCAAGCATAACCTAAGGGTAATGCTGCTCAATGCTTGACATCTTCATCTCAAACACACTCACCCAAGACACTCCTTGTAATGGACCATTTCGATATCTGTGCAGTGACTGGGACCTGCTTCTAGGCTCCTGAGAGCACCCCTGCACTACCAGGCTATTACTCATACCACACTTTTCAGTCATGTAACCAGGACCGGAACACCCATGGCAGAGGTGTGTCCATATTTTCCAAGGATATCCACACCTCCAGGCTGGTTGCTTAGCACAATGCATCAGAGGTAATCCAAGTGCAAGTAACTCTGGCCATAACTGCTATACAAATTGTAGCTTGCTACAGATTCCACACAATACCCCACGGTTAACGGTCCTCACTTCTTGGTGTAGTGGAAAGTAGGGTTCAAACAGACACTACTGATGTGCGACTGACACTACCCCACCATTAACTGGGATACCTACTCATGTACCGACACATTAGGTCAACGCTTTCTGGGATTCATAACCTCCAATCGCCTGGATCAACCTATCCACACCACCACCAGGGCCAACAATATCCTAGACCTGGTCATTACCAACATGTGTGACGGGTGTTCCACACCTGGGGTTATCTCCTCGTTGGTCAAATCCAAACGTACGCTAATCACCCTTGTTATCCACATCCTGGCACCACAACCTTTATGGAAAACACAGTACAATATTTCTACAATGCCAACTTCAGGCTTCTTATGACAGCAGTAGTAAACATCATGACACCCGTGCAGATGGACAATACAGTTACAACCACTGAATCATACACAACTGCACTCAATTAGCACTTACACGACTGCAAGGATCGTGCTATCCCAAACAGAGCCATGATGGTACCCACCAGAAAACGGACACCACTCTGGTGGTCCACTGCCATGGACATAATGTACAACAGAAGGAGGAGACTGTTGCAAAGTAGAGTACAATCCCATGAGTGGAGGAGCTCCCTGGTCAGCCTCAGTAGGAATCTGAGATCCCTTATCACATCCTCCAAAGCTAGCTACGTAAACATTACCGCAACTAATTCCAAGGACTACCACAAAGTGTTCTAGAGGTATGTCACTACTCTTGATGGCGATACCTACATCTGCTCTGACATACAGCAGTTAGGCATAACATAACAGAACTAACTGATATTGGCAACATCCTGGCAGATAGGGTCAGTGCTAACTTTACACCCCTCTCACACCCTAAAGGGCCCATATCTATACAGGAACAATGCAGAGTCCCTGCGATCACAACTACGCAGTTCAAAGCTGCACTCTCTAAAGCCAGGAACACAGTACCCATGTGACCGTACAACATCCCAGGCTGCGATTTCCATGAACTGCAGAACTAAATGGCTCCCCACTTGGGCACCATATTCACTAATAGCCTTGCATCAGGCATCGTAGGCCCTGAATGGCACACAGCAACAGTTATCACACTCCACAAAGGTGGCACCACAATGGACCAGGGGAACTGTTGCCCTATACACCTGACTAGACTTTTCTGCAAGGCTATGGAGCACATCATCATGGATCTCATTCACAGAGACATTGGTGGCCTCCAAACCTTTGATCCCACCCTGTTTGGATTTGTTTGGGCCAGACCATGCCTCCTAAACCTGGTGGAGTCCTTTGAGACAGTTACTAAGGCAGTAGATGAGGATAAGGAGGTCCACACAGCCTACCTTGACCTCTCAAAGGCTTTCAACACCGTTCCCCATTCTGGTATTGTCAACATACACATCCACCTGCACATCAACTCCTACATCATGAGATGTTATGCAAAGTGACTCATGGACAGAACCCACACAGTGAGGGTAGCATACCCTAGTTCCTACTGTAAATCAGTTACAATTGGCATCCCCCAGTCTTCTGTCATAGGGCCCCTCATGTTCGGTATATGCTTCTCTGGGGTACAGGCTAGCACAGGAGGACTTACCCTGAATAGGTTTGCAGTTGACTGCAAACTAGGGGCCATGATTGATTCACCAGCTGATACAGACACCCTCCATAAGGGTGTCACTGGGACGGATATCTGGTGTCAATAACATGGCCTCAAGCTGCATGCCACAAGGTGCATAGACATCCCCTTTGGATTACACCAATCACCCACGGACTATCACATAAGTGGTAGTCCCCTACATACATAAGACATAATAAGGGATCTTAGAACCCAAGTAGATAGCATCCACTCCTTTGATAACCATATTGCCAAGGTGGTGTGGATATCCTTCAACATGGCCACCCTAATCTCTAATGGGTTTGTAGCCAGAACAAAGGCAGCCATTGTGCCTCTCTACTCATGACTTATGAAACACATTAAAGGGTACAACACCCTATTTGGGATGTACCTTACAAGACAACAGCAATGGCTTTAAATACCACAACATTACCACATCAAGAGGAATACTGACCTCCGAAGGATGATGTATGCAACCCAACTACAGAAACCCCAACTGTACTCATTTGCATACCCCATGCTCAGAGGTGATCTCTGCTGAACATACAAGGCCCATGTCCAAAACAATATTGATGGATATGCTCCACATAAGCAAAAGCCACTGAGAGCCACATGCTCTGGGATATGTACCTAAACGCAACGATGACTAGGACGTGCTGGAGGGATACATTCCTGACCCAGACACTCACCATGCTTTGGAACATGATTCCTATGTACATCAGGCAGGGTCCCTCACTAGCACTCTTCAAGAGATACCTCGATGGGTGGATGGGAGTCAGACATGTACACCAGGGATCACTGCAGTGGCTCTGCTGTACAGAGGTGCAGGAAACAAATGGCTCTGCTGCTCACAGGCACAGGACACTAACCTAGGGAGGTGCCGCAAGTGAAAACACTGTAGTTAGGCTTACAAATGGCCTTGGCCAGACAGCATAGTACCTAACTATGAACCTATGAAGCTATTACATGTCCTTTGTGCATGGATAATTGACTAGCTCTTCCATTTCAATTAGCTATCATGCTGATACACTGTCTGGTGACTACAAGTCATATGTATCCTGTTATTGTGTATTGTACATGCCAATAGACATACCTGATGTTTGCATAACATAACAGTAATGCTTTGTAAAATGTTAGACATATCTACCTACAATACTGTACATTTCATATTTTTGCCACAATATCCCACAATGCAAATCATAATTGCACAGCAGGACCACCTTAGACATGTTATTCTCAGTTTTACGCCCATACATATGTCTACAGTTACAATATATCAACATATACTATTCCCTGTTATGGCACGTACTTGTTGGACAAATCCTGCCACTGACAGCAGCTGGAATGGATTTGTTGTGTTTAAAGTCCTTATGTAGCATCCCTTGTGGTGTATGAGGTGTTTACCTTGTGGCCCACAGCAGTACAAACAATTTCTATGAGCGTCAACAATAAATCACTACATAATACCTATTCCCACTAAATGCATTGCATACACTTTAATTAATACAGAACAGGTACTACATACACTAACATACTGAGTGTTCTACATACCTTATTAGTATCCCGAGTTGACGATAATATAAGTCCTATTCATTTACTGTTTTAACGGTTTTCTCGTATGTACATACAGTTTGAATGTATGACAAGCCATCCTTTTATACGTAGATACCAGTAACATGTGGTATCCTGCCACCGATTGGTGTTCCGGAGTAGATGATTACATGCACATCAGCTGTGCAGTTACTCCATTAGCTAATTACATGGCAACAGTGGGGTATAATTGAATACTCCACTTGGGCGTTGTCCCTTTGCCCTACCTTTGAAGAAAACAGCCTGGATGTGTTGTTTGTGATGAATTGCAACAGCTATATGGAGACACACAGAGATATATTAACTTCATGGCCCCCATGGATTGTGTGTAACGGCTAGAGGATGTAGTTCTACATGTGAGTGTAGCTGTTATATCAGCTGTCTGATACGGGATTATTGCAACCAAACCCTGTAACATCGACATCTGTTCCATTGTACAACAGCAACGATTTCACATAGGGCCATTATAGTGTGTCTCTCACAAGGTATGTTAAGGCTTCCGCAGATGTCATAGAGTGAGTGGATGTTTGTGATGTTATTACAGTCTGTATTGCAATTGTTTCGGGTGTGGGGGAGATGTAGGTGGGTGTACATAGCAGATGAAGGTGTGTAGCAACTGCATTTATACATATTCCATATGTGTGTGAGGTCTCCTTCCCTAATTGAAGACCTAGCATTTAGTAGACTAATACTATGGTTATTGCAGGCTTATTCATTAAGCCATTGTTAATTAGTTCCTGTATAGCATGCAGGTGATGTTGGCCCTTCAATCCCTTCGGAAATACATCGGTATGTAATGAAATGTTGCTACATGAAAGCTGTCTCATGTATTTCTGTCACAGATATTTGCACTCATTGGAGTTGTGTTGGTGACTGAACCTCTTTGGCTTAGGTTGCCACCTTTTCAAATGGCCATAGTGGGACATTTGCAGGACACACATTGGATTTTAGAGGCTAACACATACCCGCAGTCCGTACAAAGTATAGAACTTTACATATATGCCTATATAAAAGCTTATATTCTCGTAGTGGTTTACTTGCTTATCCTGTTTCTTGTTACATGTAGGTATTTTAGATATAGATGACTATTTTATGCAACAATTACATTAAATATGGAACATGCCAAACGTCTCGAGATTATAGGACATTAGTATTTGTACTCATTTTGGTCAGGACACTACCGCACATAGAGGGACTGCCCCTCGCAAGGTGGGACAGGTGGTAACCCTATCATTGGCTCATGTCCATAGCACATATTTGTAATAGTGTATAGACATATATACTCTCCATATCCTTTGTTCATAACGTTCGGTCATGGAGGAATGTGTGATCGCTATGTTCCATGTTATGCACATATTTGAAAACTTCAACCACTGTATGCGGCATACCCATGGATTCAGGAATGCACACACTTCCAACAACCATATTACCATTCCCAGACTCCCAAACCCCACAATACCGAACACTCAAACTCGCGACAGTCAAACTCCCAGAACTAACACAAACACAGAACACACACACACACACACACACACACACACACACACACACACACACACACACACACACACACACACACACACACACACACACACACAGACACACTGCTACCCATCACATCCAAACAAACCATCCTACACTACATATGGCCAGGTGGCCATGCCCCCATACACACACCATGTGGGTGGCTGTGCCCCCCCCAACACCACACCTACTGTAATAATCTACCTCCAAGACAGCACAGACACATGAAGCAAACCCACACACACACACATTACAGTCCCCCGGAAACACACACCACACTCAGAACACACACTTACACACACTACAGCAATCAGAAACACACTTAAACACAGTACCTACCTGGACCACAGCACCAGAAGCACTAACTGCATGTCCCTTAACATCGTGATAATAGTACTCATGGTTCTAGTGTTCTGGTACTGTGGTCTTTTGGTCTTTAAGCCTCATGATTACGCGTGTCAGTATGTAAAGCATTCAGTATTTGGTAGTATCCAATTTATATGTACCTCCATGGTTGTGTAGATGTTGTTAACCTATCTATATATTTGCATATATATGTATATCTGTATATATCGACATATATCTCGCTATCACCCTTTCTCTCTACACCTTTCGTTGGGTACATGGCGGTGTATACTATTTCCCAAACTCCACCCTTTTGTGTTTTAACCTGTCACAATGCACACCTGCTGTTGGTACATCTCAGGTAGCTTAGTGGTAGGTGATTGTGTACATGGTTGCGTGTTCTACTCCTGGCAGTGGCCGTTTTACCTCTCAGAGCAGGCACTATTAATACAAGGGTAAATAATGCACATTTCAGTGATTTGGGGCAGCTTTGCTCATGATCTGCACGATATTCAGCAAAGGTTAGACCTGTGTTGCGCATATTCATGTAGTCATGTTTAAACGATGCTTACCGGCACTTACCGGTGCAAAAACTCACTAACATGTGCTTAAACGTGCTCTAATGACCTGCATCCAACATCCATTATTCGGGACATCGAAATTACATAACAGCCCTTGCAGGTCGTGGAACCAGGAACATGCACGAGACAGTCAGTGGCTTTACCACTGGGGCATCTGGGATATGTACAAGTGTTATGGTGTTTAGTATGTGGACTGTACTATGGCTGTTTCTCCATACTGCAAACATATGTGTAACTCAGTTAGTTTACATATGGATGATACCTATTATTGGTATGTCCAAGTGATGCTTAAGGGATGTGCTCCAGCTATGGGAATCCATGTCACAGTGAGCCACACACTGTATTTGCTGCACCTTGCCACAACCATAACTGGAGAATGCTGGGGTGACAGATTCCTGTCATGGGTACTCCCCATGCCTTGGAACTACATCCCGGATTACATTATATGGAGCCTGTCATTAATACACCAGGGAATCCTTGCAGAGTGGCTGGGGAACAGTGGTTACATCCCAGGGATCCCACAATTGGCTCTGCTCCACAGAGAGACAGTTAGTTAATCAATGGGGTGGCAACAGCAGACACATTTTGGCTATGCTTATGAATGGCCTCTGACAATTAGGCATGTACCTACTGATGTACCTAGGAACCTATACATACAGTATCAACACATGCTGTTAGCTTAATTTATTGTTCAGGTGTTGACTTACCTTGTACTATTAGCTGTTGTGTGTGCAATAGTTGAGGGCTGCCTATGTAAGATGCACACAGTAGACCACCTATACATGACAATTTACAGGTGGTCGTATGTATGTGCCATCCATTTTACTGTGTGTGCAGGTGGAGAAGTGTGTCAGTCCGTAGGAGCCTACACTGTCAGTGTATGTGCTATACATTCCCTCTTTACCAAGGCATGGGCATATTGGGCATGCCTCCATCTGCCTACTGGGGCTGGCACAGGTTGTTCGTGATCTGAATCCCTCTGTGCCTGTGATGCCCTTGGCAATTGCACTGGGCTGTGAGGGCCTTCACCATTATGTCCCTGCTGCAGCTGTTTCCGCAGGATCATATTATGTAGCATGGCACATACTATGAAGATGTGGGCACACGTGCCTGGAGAGTACTGCAAGGCTCCACCAGATATGTCCAAGCAATGGAACCATGATTTCAGCATCCCAAACACACGATCTATGATGATTCTGGTTTGTGCGTGTACCTCATTATGGCGTTCTTGCATGGGTGTGTGTGCATTTCTGATGGGAGTCATCATCCACAGCTCCAGTGCATAGCCAGCATCCCCCACAAGGTGGCCATATGGGATGTCCCCCCTGACAAATACCTGGTACAGCTGTGAGGCATGCCAGATGTGAGAGTCGTGGTGGCTTCCAGGGCTGCCAGCACACACATCCGTGATAATGCCCTGGGCATTGCACATGACCTGGCAGTTGATGGAGTGGTATCCCTTGTGGTTTATGTAGCGCCTACCATGCTCACCGGGTGGTGACTTGATATGTATATGTGTGCAGTCTATTGCACCCAGTACCTCCGGGTAGTCTGCCACACGGTGGAAGAGGCGCATATTGCTGGCCAACTCCTCCTGAGTTTGGGGGAAGTATATATGCTCACTGGCATGTGGTAACATGGCATCCAGGAACTGGTGGAGTACCCTGGATGCTGATGCCTGTGAGACCCCCATGATATCTCCAGTTGGCCTTTCAAAGGTACCTGTGGTTAGTATTGTCAAGCTTACACATACCTTCGTGTCCACTGGGATGGGTTCCCCTCTGTTATTTCTGGCTCTGAGGCATGGCTGGCACAGCTCAACGATTTTCTCTATGATGTCCCTGTCCACTCCTGTAATGCTCTACTATCTCCAGATCATCTAGCCCCTGGTAGGTTACCCTGGGTCTGAACAATATTCTCCTCCTCCAATGCCTGAGGTGTTTGTCAGCATCATCTTCCACACCACCTTCAGTCTCCAACACATGCTGATGAATCACAGCTATGGCAGCTCCCAACATGTACATTGTAAAAGTTCCCCGTCTGTTTCCACTGATGGTGCAGTGTTTGGGAATACACGAGTGTGTGTGAGGTGCCATCACACTTTATACTATTGTGCTTTGGAAGCTGATGATGTCATAGGGTGTGTATGCACAGTCCAAGCTGCAGGGTATATTACTTATGTGTTTTACCGCAGGTACTGCTATTGTGGTGCCTTTGGTGTTGAATTACATTTAGCTGCCATGGATCACCTCTTGCCCTTGCCTTCACTTTTCAAAACGATTCCCCTCTCATTGTCAGTCATGCATCCAGCAGCCTGCCTTCTTGTTTTGTACTTTCACAACCCAGGATTGTGTTGCAAAATGCATTCTATAGCCGATCTACTGCAGGTTTGCTTTGCTCTGCTGTGACAGTTATCTTTTTTTTGCAATCCAGCACCTCCCCTCTCCTGTTCTGCATTGTGCTACTAGCAGCCTTGTTAGCTACCGTCAATGGCCTACTGTGAGTTAATAGGTGTTAATTACTCAGTTGTACTATAATTACCCTACTGCGACATTTCCTTATTGTCTTCCCGTAACCTTCCTGTTTCAGTTGTGGTGCATGCCACGCACAGCCATTTACCGGGTTTCGAGCACGTTGTCATCCGTGTACACATGCACTTTCTGTCACCTTGTGTGCTCTCAGCTAAGCAAAGCTATGGCTACATCCACACCCCTATCCTGCGGTTTTGCTTAGCAATGGGCAACCCGGATTATCAATGCTCCAATGTGCTTACAGCTATGGTGGCACACCCCTCTGCTGATGTCATATATACCTCCAGGCCACTCCTCGGTGTTGTACCGCTGTGGCATGTGATACATCCTTACGCTGGCGGGACGTTTGCGATTCAGTATTACTTGCCTCATTTGCATGGCATTGACTACTAATTCATAGTTACTGCACCGAACACTGTCACAGACCCTTAGCAACCCATGCAGCTTGGTTGTGGTGTAGCATGCATACCACTGACTATTATGGCGAAATCATGAGTTGTGTTACATTGCAATTTTATGACATCTATATATATTTTCCTTGTGTTCCCATTTGCACACACATGCCCTGTGGTTGTACTTTGCATTCGTGTGGCCATGACATTAAATGTTATTTTTTATGTGTTGTGTGTTTTTTTTTTATGCCATTGGCTGTATATTTAGCCATTGGCATATGTTAACTTTATAATACATACGTTTGGTCTACTTTCATGGCTCCGATGTTCTGTCTGGACAAATGTAAACTGTTTTTTTTTTTGGTTTACATTTCTGTATGCTTACGCTACGCCTGCACCACTTCATGAATCGCTGTGTACCTTCATTTGCATGCTGCACTACTGCACATGGGGTGATTAGCATACATGCGCTGAAAGCTGCGCAGATCTGGCATACGCTGGTGGTGCACGTGGAATTGGATCGTACCTGAATCGCTCGGCAGCCATATTTGGCATTAGACCACTTACGCTACGCCTGCACCTGGCACAAGCTTCATGAATCTCTGGGTCTGTCTGCATCAATGTCAGTACATAGTTTATATATTGTTGGAAGTCAAGTTATTGGTCTATAGTTTTTAGGATGGCTTGCAGGTTCACTCTAATGGAGAAGTATTATGTTTTCCTGTTGTTATCCAGGTTGGTGTCTATTCAGGCTGTATGTATAATTAATTCATACTCAAGGCTATATCATTGTTTAAAGATGTTAATGCTTTTAGCCAAACGTTAGGTATTGCGTCTGGGCCTGTGGTTTTCAATTTAGGAGCTTTCCTTAAATTTGTTTCAATTTCTCTGTCCGTTATTTCATCCCATTTCATATCATGTACATTAGAACACTTACTATTTATTTTATTTTTTTCTGTTCATTTGAAATCTTTGTTATGTTCCATAGGGTCTTCATAAATATTTCTCCAAAATGTGTCTATCTCTTCATTTTTTGTGGTGTTTCTATTTCTTTTGCTTTGTTTCAAGGTTCTCTGTAAAACTTTTTTGGCTCATCAATGAAATGCTTATTTTGTACTTTTCCTTTATATTTATCTGGATATCTGGTAAGTTTGTCCATCTGTGGTAATATTTTTAGTTTATTATTTGCAATAGTGTACAATATATCACAGTCTGTTTGATCCCGTGCATTACTTTGGCTATGTCTACTTTTCTAAGTATTTTGATTATCAGTTCCCTGTTCTGTATTCTTCTAATAGGTATATTTGTTATTTTATTGGCTTTATAGTTTTCTCTACTCAGTGCTTCCATGGTGACATTTTATTTCTTCCCATCCTTTCCCTTATTGCTCTGTGTTTTTGTGATGAGTCTTTATCTGTTATTAATTTAGCTGCACAGTAATGTATCCTATATATTTTCAGTTATATTACAAGAATTTCTCTGAATACTCTTAATTACTGAGTTCATCTGTTTTACCAAACTTCTAACATTTAAGATCTTATTGATTTTCTGTAATCTGTTTATTTCATTGATCTTTATGTACCCATCTCCATTAAACCAACCATATATTCTCTTGGATGATTTTCTTCTAAACTGAGGGCACCTCCCTTGCTGCCCATTTCCTGTGGACGTCCTAATCACTGGGCCAACACTCCACAGTATTGCCTACACCATAGCTGCCACTGTTTCCTGATCCTTTCCTTCCTGTTCATCTTCAACTGAATGTTCCTACTGGTCTCCTACAGAAAGCTGCATGGCATCACAATGTGGCAAGTCTTTAGATGCCTCTCCCTCCACCTGTTTCTCCCTAGTGTTGGGAAGATTCATTGTTCCCTCACGTTGTGACATTACCTGAGTTGGATTTGTTATACTAAATCCTTTATTTCACAGATAATCCACAACTTCACTTTCTGTTTCTTTATCTTATCCATTATTGATCCCCTTTTCTACTTTGCCTCTTTGTTTTCTTATTTTTTGCTTTGTGAAATTTCCCATATCTGGCTGCCTTTGCCTGCATTTCTTTTCAAGTACTTGTGGTGCTGATTTTTTATATTGCCTAGTTTTGCTTTCTCCTTCATATAAATACTGCACCACATCAGATCTCATTTTCTTTCCCATGACTATACTTCTTCAGATTCCTCTTGCTCCACTTGCTGCTCCTTAATCTGAGGACTCACACTGCAACATTGACTGTCCTTGATTTTCTGAACTCAGTCCTTAACTTTACAGATACTCCATGACTTCTGTGACGCCTGTGCCCTGGCCCAACAATCAAGGAGCCTCAATCCTCACCACTAACACCAGAGAGGGCATCTCATATATGAGGAAAGGATAACAAATACACACAGTAAAGTGCAACTTCCCTTAAGAGCACACAGAGATCACAGTCAGTCCGGGGCTGGTCGCTCCCTTGCTCTCCAGGTCCCCAATAAGACTCCCCACTGGCACAGCTATAGGGTCTGGATCTCAGCCTAGAGGACAAGCTAAAACCTCTAGCACCCTCTCTGTCCAACCAGTGCTTTGTGGAAATTCCAGGCTAGTAGACGTTCTGCATAATACACCTCTTTGTACGTTTTATGCCCATATGACCTGCAAAGGGAAAATCATGGGCTATGGCTAGAAGTGCCAGATGATAGGCTGTAGGCACTACTGACTGCTGTACTCTCTCACCTTCTAGCCCTCCCTTAGGGGTCTCCTTTCTGTATAGTAACCATTTGTCCCAGTATACAGATCCCCCCTTTCCTTGAGAATTAGGTGCCTCCATAGCTACCTGCCTCAGGCCTTGCAATGTAGGGTCTGAGAGCTGAGCCTGTCTCAACTCTCTCCTTGTAACCCTTCCCAGCTCCCCTTCCACAGGAAGTCTGGCATCCTCTGACAGTGGTGCCTCACTGTCAGCCTGAGTACTACTACTTACCTCTACCTTTGCAGTCACTCTGTCCAAGTGACCATCAGTACCTTCAAGCAGCTGTGGCTCACATTCAGTTTCACTGCTACAGAGTAGCTCCCTCCCTAAAGTAACCACCTCACCAGTCCTGGCTGCAAGTATGCAGTCTGTCTGGGTCTCCCCCAGGCTACCAGACCCACATGCTTGTCTCCTAGCCTCACTGTGTGTAACTACATAATCACATTGTACTGCCTCTTCCAAATCCTTCCCTATCAGGACATATGCAGGATGGTAGTTTGTTACCCCTGTTGTCTCAAGACAACTGACTATTTGCATTTTGTCTTTCCCACTTACTGGCTCCCTCAACTTTTGTTCCCCACCTTGCCTCTGTGGACACATGTATGCCACATGGCCCCACTGGTTGCATTCAAAACATTTAACCCTAGCTCCTGGATGTGTACCTGGACTAGTGGCTTCCCCTGCTACTGGCAGATTCTGTTGGGGCAGTCTGTGCTGCCCACCATGGGTTCTTTTAGAACCATGAGCAGTACTGGGGGTCCCCTTCCTGTGCAGGGCTGCCCTGCTTGACAGCTATAGGTCTCCCTTCTTCCCCAACTCATCTGAAGTAGCACATTGCCTATCAGCTAACCAGATTCTCAGGCAAAGTGCTAAGGGCTTGTTCCCTCACCAAAAGGTCTGCCAGCCCTTCAAAAGTGGTGACCTGACATCCACTCATCCACCTATGGAAATAAGTGCTTCAGCAACATATTCACTCACACACTTTCATCTGCCATGCATCTATGCTCACAAAACTTTTTCCTATACTTTTCAGGTGCTAGCTTAAAAAACTCTAACAGACATTTTTTTTTACAGCAGTATAAACATGCAACGTCAGACATTTTAGATAATACAGTTACAGCTTTACCATGGAGTAAGGGGGTCAGGAACCATACCCAGAGCCCTTGATCAACTTCATACTGTTTACATACCCTTTCAAACATATGAATGAAATTATCAAAATTATCCCCCTCTTTAAACTTCGGAAGAAATTTACTGACCTTTTTGTGCTTCTGGGGTCTAGTTACTCCCTTCGCCATTACCCCCATGACTCTGATGAACAGTCAGCATCTCCTTCTCATGTTTCCTCTCTTTTTCCTCAGCTTCTAGATGTAGCAGTTTCTCATTCTCCTCACTCTCTAGATGCCTCAGTCTCTCAGCTGCTTTTAACTCCACATGCCTGGCATCCAATCTCTTTAGCTCCAGCTGGATTTTTAAGTCCACTGCAGAAAGGTTGAGCTGTCCATTCTCTGAGGGTATTATATCTCCACTGCCAGTCTGATTGTCCTCCTGGTTGGTGTTCACCTGCAATCAGGTCTGACTTAGGTTTCCATGCACTAGTCCCCTAGCCTGGCATATCTCCACCAGCTTGCTCATTGTCAGCTTTCCATACTCCTCTGCTGACATGCTGCCTGCTCACCCTGACTAACTAAGCTAACAAAAGAAATAAAGCAATTGTGATATGAACTCTGAGTATTCACTGCGTGGCTGTTTTAGAGTACAAAAACACCTTCAAAGCTCACTGTACACAAGCTACAGGATTCACTCTATCCACACCACTACAAGCCAAATAGTATTTGCCAACTAATTAATATGTGATGTGTATATCCCACCACTACCACCGCAAATGTGACACCCCGTGCCTTGGCCCAGCAATCAAGGAGCCTCAATCCTCACCACTAACACCAGAGATGGCATCTCATATATGAGGAAAGGATAACAAATGCACACAGTAAAGCACAATTTTCCTTAAGAGCACACAGAGATCACAGTCAGTCTGGGGCTGGTCACTCCCTTGATCTCCAGGTCCCCAGTAAGACTCTCCACTGGCACAGCTATAGGGTTCAGATCTCAGCCTAAGAGGGAAAGCTAAAACCTCTAACACCCTCTCTGTCCAACCAGTGATTTGTGTCCCTGCCCAAGTAGCTGACACACACACACACACACACACACACACACACACACACACACACACACACACACACGCACTTTGAGATAAGAGTTTATACAACCACACAGACACTCCTGGGGAAGGCTGGCACAGTTTCTCCAGCCGTGCCCCTTTCTCCCAGACTATATGGTAGTTCCACTTGCCACCACCCACTAATAATTATCAGCTACTCAAAGGCCCTTAAAAGGGTGTCCAATTATTACTGTGCAATATTATTATCCAGTTGGTAGTATAGACCAAGGCTAAAGCTATAGGAGTGGCTTTGTACAATTTTACCAAAGGCATACAAGTACTCTAAATAACTTAAATTATCTCTACAAAAAACAGCCATGGTTGAAAGGTTTTAAAATATTTAATAATAAATAAAAACACAAGATAATACTTCTTACTACACAGTGCTAGTCAAGAGTTCAGAGATCTAGGGCGTGGCCAAGGATGAACACAGGATAGCAGCAAATTTCTTCAGCTCCACCAATTTCATTACATTGACAGGAATTAATTACTTAAAAATTAATTCTTGAAGTAATTTTCTTTCTAAATATGTTTGTTTTATATAGTTCTTGAACTATATCTAAAAAAGAAAGGAAATCTTAATAATATTCCTGTCAGAAATTACTTTGGAAATTTTCCTGTCAGTTTATCAGTCTGAAATGAGTTCCAGTAAGACAAATTCTCAAGACTCCAGCATCAAGAAAGAACTTCAGTCTCTGATAATTATAGTCCAGCAACTTACTGCTAAGATGGATAAAATGGATACTAAAATAGACACTTTCATAGAAAAAGCTACAAAACAAATAGACTTGTTACATATGGACCTGCAACAACAGAAGATCCAGATGACAGGCATAGAAGAAGCTGTGAATGACATGGAAAATAAAATACAAGAACAGGAAATCAACATTGAGTTTCTGCTGAAACAAAATACACATTTACAAACAAAGCTGGATGACTTGGAAAATAGATCTAGGCGCAATAACATTAGGATTTTTGGACTGCCAGAAAATATTGAAGGTAACAATATTACTTCTTTTTTAACAACATGGCTCCCTAAAACTTTAGATTTACCAGAAGCATTCTCTTTTGGTATCGAAGAGCACATAGATCTATAGCTAATACTAACTCTAACAAAAACTATCCTAGATCAGTTATAGTTAGATTTCTATCATCTTTTGATAAAGAGATGGTTCTTAAATCTGCTTGGGCTAAAGCTCCTGTTAAGTTTAATGAGACAACTGTGCGTTTTGACAATGACTATTCTTCCATGGTAATTGCTAAAAGAAAAGTTTTTCTGCCACTAATAAGGGAGCTTAAAAAGCACAGTTTAAAACATACCTTCTGTTTCCTGCCAAGCTTAAAATCTTCCTTCCTGATGGTCCTAAGGTCTTCGATGATTTAGACTCTGCTTTACTGTTTGTCAAAGAAAAAAGGATTTTGGATAAAATAGAAGAAATGGAATGGGCTAGTTCTTCATTAAAGAGATTGGCAACTGAAGCTTCCTGGAAGACTTCAGAGAAGAAGAAGAGACTAAAAAACAAATGATTTGTTATATGTTTTTTTCTCTCTCATCATTTTAGTTCATTATTAATCTTTTTGAATATAGTTCCTCCATTTCCAGAAAGCCACAAATATTTTGGAAAAGATTTAATCAAAGTTATTCTCTATGTGCAAAGAAATGTTTTGTTTCATAACCAGTCAAAATGCCTGAGGATTTAATGGCAGGTTGTGACTCGATTTGTTTTTCTTTCTGAAAAAAGTAAGGTTAGTAATTTGATACATTTTTTTATCTTTACCTTTTTTTCCTTCTTCTTTTATTATTTTCTTTGTTTAAACAATGACATTCTATTTAGATTATGTAGTGGGTAAAGGGTGGGGGAGGGCAGGGAGAGAACAGTAATGAAAATATCATTAATAGAATAATAACATTTATTTCTTGTAAAAGTTTATAAGTTCTTCAAATGCTATTTCTAATTATACTTTCTTGATTATACTGCTTATGCTTGTTTGTAAATAATCTGTCATGCTTTAACTAATAATAATCAGAACTAAATAAGAGTAAATAATATGTTTTATTTTTAACTCTATTAATATAAACAGTAAGTAACATTCCATTGTATATACTTCTTACAGCTTTCTCTTACATTTTTTATTTCTGCCTCACTCCCTTTTATTTTCTACTCTCTTTTCTTTTCTTTATTAATATATAGAATGCTTTAGACTGTGTGGGCACAGTGAATAATAGGATTTGTATGAAAATTGAGTTGGGAGAAGAATGCTGAGTTTTATTGTTTGTTGGTAATTTTGAGTTTAATTTCACTTGCATAGAGGCTGTGATGATCTGTGGAATACATTGTGGAGGTTCTGTCATGTTTAGATGCATTTACACTGCTAAATGAATGTTTGTCACTAGTTTTTAATAAGTTTCCGCCAAAATGTTAAGAGAGACAATCTGGGATGTGGGCTGTCTTATGCACAATGTCCTTGAGTTACCTCAGAATCTTCAAATCACAGAATTCTCACAGAGAAACTGAAAGCAGTTAGTATAAACATTGACAAGGTTATCACACTGACACACCACAGATTCAGGAAAAATACTCTGTTCATAAAATATGTCAGTTATAATGAGTTTAAATGATGTAGTTTCTTGTAGTAAGTAAATGTCTTATTTTAGAAGGCATAAAAATGAAACATTTATTTAAATGTTTTTGAAAATCTACTTAACAGCAGCATAATAATCTGTGTTAAAAATTTGTGTTCCAAACATATACTTTACTATAACTCATTTAATTCATCTGATTGACAAACATAAATAATCTTATAACTCTATTCTGGAAGAAATGTCATGTGATATATTTTAAAGCAGTAGGTTAGCATGATTGTAAAATCTGGTTACCAATATGTGTTTGCTGTGCATTATTTTGTATAAAGCAGACAGATTTATTCTAGGGACAGCAAGTAGGATAGTGCTCTACTAACACACAACTCAGTGAGATCATATATATATATATATATATATATATATATATATGTGTGTGTGTGTGTGTGTGTGTGTATGTGTGTGTGTGTGTGAGTGTGATGGCTTTTTTTCTGAGAATCTGCATAACTATCCAATATGATTTATAATAATTTCTATGAATACAATATTTTACTCTATTGACAAAATGAATGTTTGCCACAAGTTTTAATAAGTTTCCCGCCAAAATGTTAAGGGAGACAATCTGGGATGTGGGCTGTCTCATGCATAGTGTCCATGAGTTTCCTCAGAAGCTTCACTCACAGAATTTTCACAGAGAAACTGAAAGCAGTTAGTATAAACATTGACAAGGTTATCACACTGACACACCACAGATTCAGGAAAAATACTCTATTCATAAAATATGTCAGTTATGATGAGTTTGGATGATGTAGTTTCTTGTAGCAAGTAAATATCTTATTTTAGAAGGCATAGAAAATGAAACATTTATTTAAATGTTTTTGAAAATCTACTTAACAGTAGCATAATAATCTGTGTTAAAAACTTGTGTCCCAAACATATACTTTACTATAACTCATTTAATTCATCTGATTGGCAAGCATAAATAATCTTATAACTCTATTCTGGAAGAAATGTCATGTGATATATTTTAAAGCAGTAGGTTAGCATGATTGTAAAATCTGGTTACTAATATGTGTTTGCTGTGCATTATTTTGTATAAAGCAGACAGATTTATTCTAGGGACAGCAAGTAGGATAGTGCTCTACTAACACACAACTCAGTGAGATCAGATATATATATATATATATGTGTGTGTGTGTGTGTGTGTGTGTGTGTGTGTGTGTGTGTGTGTGTGTGTGTGTGTGTGTGTGTGTGTGTGTGTATCTATGTATATATGTGTATGTGTATATGTATGTGTGTGTGTGTGTGTGTGTGTGTGTGTGTGTGTGTGTGTATATGTGTGTGTGTATATGTATGTGTGTGTGTCTGTGTTTATGTGTGTGATGGCTTTTTTTTTTTTTTTTTTTAGGTAATAACGCAGGTGTTTCTGAGAATCTGCATAACTATGCAATATGATTTATAATAATTTTTATGAATACAATATTTTACTCTATTGACAATAATGAGTTTAAGTAAATGCTCATATACAAACAATTCAAGATTTTTTTGGAAGCTGTTGATAGAATTAACATGACAGAAAATAGATGCATCTTAATGCATGTAATGTCTGAATCATATTAGCCAAAGTTTTTGATTTAAATGAATGTTAGAACATAATTTTCTCTCCTCTTGATTTCTAACATTAAGATTATTTGAATGCTATTAGAATTCAAGTGTTATATATTACATAGATCTATATAATAGTATGAACAGTTTTAAAAAAAAAAAAAAAAAAAAAAAAAAAAAGTTTATTTTAGTTTATATGATGCTGTTTTACCAAATATGTAGTTTTGTCTTGATAGATAATTGAATTGAAAACTGTTAACCTCAGTTAAATATAACTAGTATTAAATTGATAAGGTGGTAGCTGAGGTACTGCTGCTTAGGGTAGGGGGTTAACTTGAGTAGTAAATACTGCTCTAAGTTGGAGTTTTCAACTCCAGGTGGGATGCAAGGTTTAATCCTTACATTATTTTCACTTGTTCATTGTTATATGTATATAGTTTTGACATCCACAATATATTTTGTACACTCATTGTCACTACAAACAAAATTGAATCCTATACAAAATCCCATAAGAGATTTAATAAATACAGCTATATTTAAAGGTACACCTAAAAGAGGAGATGTAACATTATTTATCTTGTTATTTGTTATTTCGATCATAAGATTCTTGAGTTTTAAAAATGCCAAATGACATCTTTAAAAGGAATTTCTTTAAACATTAATGGATTGAATAATCCGTGTAAAAGGGCAAGCCTAATAAGATACATTAATCTACACAAGGCCAATCTAGTCTTCCTGCAAGAAACCCATCTCTTGAAAAAGATATTGATAAACTAGCCACTAATAAGTATGCAGTATTGGTTAGTTCAGAGCACACTCAGAAAAAGAGGAGTGGCTATTTTATGGAATAAAAGTATGCCCATTCCTAAAACCATTAAGTCTTATCAGGATGACAAAGGAATGTTTTGTATGGTTACAATACAAATTAATGGGAAGACTTACACTTTAATTAATGTATACTGGATACCTGGAATTGGTATTAATACAGTGAAACATCATATTGATAAGATCATATCATTCTCTATAGGGATATTATTTTAGCTGGTGATTTTAATTGTATACTACATGAAAGTGATACTACCACTATAAAGAAAAGAAGAATTACATCTAATGCAAAACATTTAAATGATTTTGCTAATTCTTATCATTTGAATGATATTAATAATCAGATAGAGTCAAAATCATTACCATACACCTTTTTTCTAACAGATACAAAACTTATTCAAAAATAGATAGGGTCTTTATTTCTAACCAGATGGTAACAGATTTAATTAATTCCAAAATCATTTCATGTCCTATATCTGATCATAACTCAATTGTTTTTGAATTCATGATAAAAATACTCATAATGTTCAGATCAAAAGGATACCAGCATACTTAACTCAGCTAAAAGACTATAAAGAATATATACTTTCAGAAGTACAACATTTTCTAGACATAAATAATACTCCTGAAGTCTCCATTGTCTATGTTTGGGATGCCTTAAAATCATATCTATATGGACAAAGTATCAGATGGTATAATAACAAAAGGAAATCTTGGGATAAGGAATTGTTAGATATTCAAAGTAAACTAGACTCTTATAAACATAATAATAAAGAAAATATTATGGACAAGAAAGTTATTGAAGAAATAAACAAACTAAATGAGAAATACAAAGAAATTTTAACTCATAAAGTTAAAATAACTTTAGAGAATACAAGTTTTGTCTTATTCAATAAGCCCCAAATACTTACATAGACTTAAAAATAAAACAAAAAGATTGAATAAACAAAACCATATCAAAGAAATCTTTTCTCTAAGGAAAAAGAAGAATGTTTCTAGTATACCAGAAATACTGGATGAATTTAGAAATCACTTTCACAAGATTAACCATAACAACATTAACATGGAACCTAAAGATAAAATAAAGGAGTTTATAACCACAAACATGAATAAAAAGCTTAATAAACAACAGATTAAACTATTGGACAAGAGTATTTCATATACAGAAGTTATTACACAAATAAATAAGCTTAAATCAAACAAAGCACCGGGTAATGATGGTATTATACCAGAGATATATAAAATCCTTTCTAAAACTACATATTCATTAATACATAAGGTTTTTATTCTGGCCCAAACTGAGTTAATAACCCCCATCTTGGCAATATACATTTATTTCACCAATTTTAAAACCTAATAAAGATCCAACTAGATGTTCTTCATATCGACCCATCTCATTACTTAATGTTGATTATAAAATGTTTATGAGTATTTTTGCTGATAGATTGAAGACAATTATCCCGGCATTATAGACATAGATCAGACGGGCTTCATTGTAAATAGAAATACTTTTGATAATATAAGAAGAACTTTAACATTAATTGATTTTGCAAATAGGAAAAAGAAAGATTTAACACTTATTAGTCTTGATATAGGTTCAGCATTTGATTCAGTAAGTTGGGACTATCTGTTTACCTTACTGAAGTGCACAAATTTCTCTGATGCATTTGTAAATTTAATTGAGCATTTATACAAAGGAACGCTGGCTTATATTAAGGTAGGAACATATGTTTCACAAAAATACCCATTCTTAAAGGTACAAAGCAAGGATGTCCACTTTCTCCACTATTATTCACTTTAGTAATGGAGCCTTGGGCTAATTTGATTAGAAACAGTACTGACATAGAGGGTTTTGAAATAGAAGAAAATACAACATCAAAAATTCAACTTTCTGCAGATGATGTTCTAATTACATCAGCAGGATCTAATTCTTCTATGCAGTCTTTATTTGATAAAATGATGAATTTTAAAAGTATTTCTGGTTTAATATTCAATGAAGAAAAACTAAAATACTACCTATATATACACGAAAAAATACTCTCATTAGTGATTTTACTAAATATGTACCCAACTCAGGTCAGATAACTTATTTAGGTATAATACTATCTAAAGATAGTAAATCTATTATATATAATAACTATAATACCTGTTTTCTTAATATACAAAATCTTTTAATACCTGGAATAATATGTTTTTTACTATGGAGGAGAGACTTACAATTATTAAAATTATAATATTCCCCAAGATTTTATACTTAATACAATCAATAATACTTTCACCTACAAAAATAACTATCAAGAAACTGAATACACTAATGTTAAATTTCTTATGGGCACCTAATAAACCTAGGATTGCATTAAAGAAACATACTAATAGCTGGTCTCAAGGGGGTATTTCTTTTCCAGACTTTAATTTATATATTATCTCTTCTATTATAAAAGTTATTACTTTATTAATAGATCGGTCATATGTCGCAAAATGGAAAGATTATTGGGAGCTAATTAGTATGCACTTCATGAAAATCTCCTTAACACATAAAAATATGATTATAAATAACTCCATGTTGTGGTTGCTAAAGGAATTTTGTACTTCACCTATTACACCTAAACATATGGTCTGTTACCCATTAAATATTATTATTAGTTATCGTAACTTTACATTCATGCACCCTAAGTATAGGGAATGGAATTTTATTGTATTCCCTATAATTTATACTCAGGGTATGCTTATGTCATCTACTTCTGAAGGAGCTCATTTAGCTATAGATAATAATCTAAAGTACTGGTATCAGCTGATATCTGATAATAAAGTTAAAAATCTAGATTTCTTAAAACAAGAATTTGATCTAAGAGAAACTTGCTGGTTAGAGGTTCAGATCTTTAGACAACATCTCATTGATAGAATAGATCTAATGTCTATAACAGTTAAAGAATCTATTCCAAAACTGATTGATTACTTGATAATAAATTTATAGTATAAAGTTTCTGATAAAGGTAAACTTTCATATATACATAAAATTATCAGACAAGAAACTTTTTACAATGTAGATTCATACTGGAATTATTTCACCTCTATTAATGGGGACCCACCAACTCAACAAGATAAACAATATATATTGGAATCTGCTTATAGAACTACATCTTCCATTGTCTGGAGACTTTATACATGGAAATTTTTACATAGATCTTTTTATACACCTTTGATGATGAATAAAATTAATAATAAAGATAATCTATGTAAGAGATGTAATGTAGAAATTAATGCTGACTGGGCTCATATGTTTTATGACTGTATGAAGTTGAAAGAATACTGGAAGTCAATTAATTAATTTTTGCAGGCTCTTTTACAGATAATTTCATTATTTCTAAGTCTCTTATATTATTCAACACACCTGTACCTCAATGTGTTAAAAGATTAAGCTTCCCTTGTTATGGTCTATCCTAGCAGTGGCTAGGAAAATAATAACTAGAAATTGGATTTCAGATACACCTCCTTCGTTCAATGAATTTAAAAATGTTATGAATATAATGTGTCATATGGAAATAAGCACAATTAGAATGAGAACAACTAGAAAAACATCACATTTTATTGTATGGGATAATTTACAAAATTTGTTAAAAAAATTCTAATTTCAATAGCACAGTATTTTAGTTTAATTAATTGATCTGATTGTAGTGGATGTCTTTGTAAATACTTTAGTTGTTTTGTTGAATATTATAATAATACCTATTTTTAATTATTTGTATAAAATTGTTATGATATTTCTCTTATATGTTAAAACAATAAACTTGTTTTAAAAAAAAAAAGAGTTCAGAGATCACAGAGAAATACTTATTATTCAGTAGTACAGTTCTGACATCACAGAAATACACTTAGTCTAATATTTCTAGTTTCTAGCTATTTCTAAAAGAAAACACAAGTCTAAGATAACTTACTTATAGAACAAGGCAGTGCTGTGAGTTGGATGACCAAGACGAAAATGCTCAATAATCTCTGGTTCTCTCTGTTTAAATTGAAATTGCAGTTCTGATAAACATTACATCATTCTTCACAACTTCCTGGGGTTCCCAGGCCAAAAGAGACGGCATCTACATTCTTTTACACCTAAGCAGAAAGCAGAGCAATAAAAATACATTTGCATGTTTAAATCTAGCAATCTAACACTTGGTTAAAACAATAGAAAGAATGTGCTAGCCCAGATGGAATGGCTCCAAATCTTTAACTTCAAAGGAAAGACATGAAATGCTTGTCTTAGCTTTCTTTACAGCAGAGGGCAATGTTGTTACATTTTCTTTGAAGTTTAACATTTCACAGCATATTCAACCTGTATTTTAAAATTTCACAGTATTTTCTTTCAATTAAGAAAACAAGTTTGTAGTTCAACATTCATTTTACAAATGATAGAATTATCTGCACAATTCTATCTGGCTAGGCTGGCAGACTTCATCTATCTTCACCAGATCTTCACAACTTCAATTTCCATTTGTTTATATTTTACCTTATTAGTCCTCTTTCCTATAATCCCCTTTGTTTTCTAATTTTTTGTATTGTGAAATTTTTCATATGTGGGTGCATTTGCTTATATTTCACTTCAGATATCTTTGTAGCTGATTTTATTGTACTGACTTGTTTGACTTTCTCCTTTGCATAAATATTGCACCATATCAGAAATATTTTTCTTTCCTATGTCCACATTTCTGTTTTTATACCTTTCAAAAATCTCTGTGTTTTGTTCTTATATTTTTGCACTTCTTCTGTCACTTCTTTTTCCTGGTGGTCCAAAGTTTTTTTCATCTATGTAATGTTTTTCATGGATCTGTTTTATTAATGAACATGATTCTTTATTTGAAGTTTTTGACGGTTTTTCTTGTGCAAGTATTTTTCTTTCTTATAATTTCTTTCATAATCTTTTTGAATACCATCTATCTAGAAACTCTGGGCTTTTTGCATAATAGTAATAATCTATAATTTCTTCACTAGTCCACTTTGTCATCTTTATCACCCTTTTTTGGCGGCCTGTCAGTTTGTTTTTTGTGGACTGCTACTTCCTTCTAATACAGGGGGACCATCCTCCCCCTGTGCCTTTTCTAACCCCATTGTCAGAATATTTCCATGTCCTAAGGATTCTACACTGATATTTTTCCAGTGCTGGTATCAGTGCATACACCGGGACTAGGCACTTTCTTATCCTACCTGTGCTCCCAGCTGTCTTTTTTATTTTTTATCCAATCTCTCTCCATGATATATAAAATACAGCCTATATATCAATGTGATCATGTTGAGATTTTGTGTGAGCAAGGTCCACCACATGATGATACTCGCCAAGTCTTGAGGATGAATTCAGTTCCAGCAGCAGGCAATCTCTTTTTCTTGTGGCTTTTTTCTCACCATTTAGACCCCATCTCCAGTGTGGTGCATTCTGTTTGAACAATGACTATGTATTTTTCTTCTGCTCAATAGTGCATGGTTTTGTTACTTATGAAAGTTTGTGTAACAACAAATAAAATGAAAATTTACATGTTGTCACTTACAAAGTCTCTTAGTTATAGAAGGCAGCTTCAAACGATGTTATAATGACATAAAGATCTGTTGATATTAAATAAAAACTGTTCAGATAGCTGCACAATCACTGATGATTTCACTAAGCAGTTAATGAAGTTAGAGATCCATAAATCCAAGATGGCTGCAAGGGAGTTGCTACTAAGCTAATCTCAGGCATAAAAAGTGAAAAATGTAAATAAGGGTATTTTTTCTAATCTGTTGATCAGTCCATGGTTTGTTTAAATGGGTATTACTACAAAAAAGGGAGACGCATGCAGTAAACAAAGGAATGGTTCAAAAAGTAGAAATGGAGATGATGAACAGAAACCCTACACAATGCCTCCAGATACACTGAATAAAACAACTGAAAATAATGTCAAGAAATCTATCTTCTCTCCATTCATAACTACTGAAAAATCAAGCTTGATTCATAGCAAAATGAAACATGATTGTCTAATTACTTCAGAGAAAGTTAAATAAGAGTTAGACTGCATAACTGTGGCACTGCCAAAAATGGTAGCTGAAGTGGAAGAGATGAGATGCTCTTTTCAAGTCATACTAT
Source organism: Protopterus annectens (assembly GCF_019279795.1). Classification (NCBI taxonomy): domain Eukaryota; kingdom Metazoa; phylum Chordata; order Ceratodontiformes; family Protopteridae; genus Protopterus; species Protopterus annectens. Next base: position 351,160,907 of record NC_056728.1, on the reverse strand, counting down.
TCCTACTACTCTGTCTGGGTTGAAATGGACAGAAAATCAAATACTGACATCTGCTAAAAGGAACAGGAAGACAAGCATAACAATTTCATGAGAACCGTGGATGTTGTTGCACAAAAAGTAACAAATTCTGAGACACATAGCCAAAGAAAAAATACAGTAAAGTTTCTTCTTGCATCATGCCCTAAATCTAACCTAATTAAAATAATTTAGGACATTGTTACTGAAATCCTTAGTCCATCAAGTGCAATCAGTTATATGTCATTGACAGGGCTCCAGAACACTGCCAGACTTTCTTCCCACCAGCAGCCACCTTATCTGGATATATAAGAATTTTTTGCAACAAGCACTCACTGTCACTGAAAACAATGCCAGTTCAGTGGCATAGGAAAAAAGGGAGTGGGGGGGGGGGGCAATCTGCTGCCATCCACCAAGAAGAACTGCCTGTCCACAGTTTCCTAGCCTGACATAAACTCCAGTTCCCATCAGCATCCAGTTACTAATTGAATTGAATAAGATGATCAAAAAATAAAAATATAGGTCATGTAACTCTGCTTACCATAGGTGCACTGCCTACTGACAAAGTACTATTTAAATCCAAAATTGTGAAAGAACACTAAGCACAAGCAGTCCTGTACATAAAAAAAAACAGAAATTAACTAAGTCTGGTCTGAAAAGGATGCCATCTGCTCTATACCAGCCAGGGTCTTTGTCTGAAAATTCCTATTGTTCAGCCAAACAAAACCCTAAAGTAGGTGCCACTCTGGAAACTGTATGATTCAGGTAATTTTGAATAGTTTCTGATGCCGAGACTGAGTTAGCATGTTAGCGCATTGTAGAAAGGGAATGATAGATGACTACACTGCTATGCATTCTAGAGAGTAACTGTGAACCACAAACAACATTTTAAAAATGTAACCCAACAACCATCTCTTTGGCACAATCCCAATTCTTTCTTACAAAAATGCAATAAATTCTAGTGGGACTGTTCAGTTTGATGCATAATGCCATAAAAGGCTCCTGAAAACTGAGCAGAATTCAAACCAGGAAAGTCTTTCCAGATCATCTCAAATGAGGTGGAAGCCAGGCCAAAAACTGACCCATTCTGTCTTGTTTCTGGTCTTCTGGATGCTAATGTAATAAAGGAATGACCAATAATGATACTATGAGTCACACCTCTAAAAGACAAAATGACAGACATTAAACCTGTTGATAGCCAAATTATTTGCTGCATTTACAAAGACAGAAGAAGGCCAGTGACCATTCCTGTTAATCATCTCACTACTTTGCCATTCTTTGGTCAGATCTGAAGCCTACCAATAAGAAAAGAGTGCAGGGAAGTATCTTAGGTAGGCAGATCCTGAGCCTGAAGGCCTCAATGAAGAAGGCCACTAAATTCTTAAATGTAAGAGCTCCACCATATCATAATCTAAATACAAACTCCAAAAAGAGGAAACTGCCGTTTAAATTGTTAAAAAGCCCAGTGAACCAAGCAAAGTAAATGGTAGGGTGACCTATCCAACAACCTGCTGGCCCAGACCTTGTTGATTCATTTTAGATTGGTGCAGTCAAATAACAACAGATGGTTCCAAAATATGCATATCAACCCAAGGTAATGAGAACAGCAATTATTTGATGATGCTACCCCCCCCCCCCAAAATACAATCAACATATGAGAGTGGCAAAACCTACATATGAGTGGTAATCTAAGAAGACAGATTTATATCCTTCAATAAATGACCTGGAAGTTTCTTCTGAATGGGTTGTTGTAAAAGGAAACTTAGCAGAGAACTGTTCTATAGAGAAACTACAAAAAAAAATAATATTTTAGCATAAATATAAAATAAGTAGGATACCACAGGATCAGTCAAAATGTATTACTTTAATTGCCAGCATAAGAGACTGACTAAAAGAATTGCTTGATTGAGATTGAAATTGATTGAGACTCATGTGATTGCCTTGATTGAGGCCTGTGTGATTGACAGTTAAGCTACAGAAAATCACAGGGTTTATACATTCTTAGATTAACAAAGTAACACCCATCTCTTAGATCAGTGGTTCCCAAACTTTTTTGATTCTCGGTTCCCGCGATGCACATAAAGTACCATTATTCATTGTTTATTTCACCAACTTTCCTCCAAAAGTCACCAGTTGTAGGAGGGATTAAGAGGGACAGAGCTAAAATTTGAGTCAAAATCAGGGACAGTTGAGAGATCTTAAAATTGCAGGACACAACTGCTCAAAGAGGGACTGTCCCTCGCAAAGTGGGACAGATAGTAACCCTAATACAGGACTGTGTGCAGACATAGTTGGCATTTTCAGCCCACATTTAATGCACTGGTTGTCTACGTGCATCTATATTTAATTCACCTTTTACTTGTGTCTGTAATAATGACATGTTATGTGCAAAACAAGAAAAAAGAGGGATAAACGCATTGTAGGCATAAAATACACAATACATAGATATATAAACTTGAACACGGTATGGAATCCTCAGGGAAGAGAAAGCAAAAATGTTATCTAATTGGACGTGGATTTAAATACTAGCTGTCTGAAAGTTTGGAAAAGTCCGGCTTAGTATGTTAAATTAATGCTACTATTTACTGTTAGGGTTGCCCTCTAAAAAAAATAGTGGAGTTGTGGGAAAGATAGTTGTCATAAGACTAGATCTTTTGATTAGTGCTTTTTGTAACAATAAAGCTACTCTCTCTCTCTCTCTCTCTCTCTCTCTGTCTCCATCCCCAGGAGGACTCTTTACAGCTACTTACATCTTACAACCTTTCTTCACTTGATACTTATTTTATTGTTTATGTTTTAAGCATTGTTGTTTAAAAAAAAAAGATTTATGGACTGCCACAATCACAAACTCACTGTGTGATTTCTGTGATCAGTGAATTGAAGAAATTATCTAATCACAGTAGCTCTATGGAGCAGCTTGCACTGTGCACACCTTCTACAGTGCCATATAATGCAGGCACTGAACCAGCATAATCCTAAAATGAGAAGTGAAACTGCTGTCTGAAAACCTAACCAGGAAGAAAAAGACAGAAAGAGTGGGGAAAACTGTAATACACACACACACAAACACACACACACACACACACACACACACACACACACACACACACACACACACACACACACACACACACACACAGTCTTGATAGTTTGAATAACAGTTGCAATTTCTTGAGGTTTACCCACCAGAGCTCTGATAAAGAGATTAATTTTCTAGACGTTACAGTTATGAAAATGAATGGTCAGATTCACACTCCCATACACAGAAAAGAATGTTACCATCCTTCATTTCTGAAATGAAGCAGTATGCATTCATCGCATATGTTTCCTAATATTGTTGAGGGACAAGCCTTGAGGGTATCTAGATTATCATCCTTACACTATGATTTTGAAATAGGACTGGATTATTTGAAGACAGCTTTCATCAACAAAGGCTATTTTAGTAAGGAGGTTATGCGTGCTTGTTCACGGGTTAGAAGTGAAAGAGAAGGGAGAGGTAATCCCTATTTGTCAGAAGGTGGTAAGAGGAGGAATAGGAGATCTGTTGTTAATTTAACTGTACCAGTCATGCTACCCTATGCCCAGGACACACAGTTGGTCAAGCAAGTTATTAATAGGAATTGGCACATCCTATTAACGGATGAAGAAACTGTAGGGATAGTGGATATTAGACCTAGATACATATATAAAAATAGCTTGAACTTGAAGCAACATCTATGTTACCCACGGATGTTTACACCCAGGTAGATGAGAATTTAGGCACACATGCCTGTGAGAAATGTAATTATTGTACTTTTGTAGATGAGTCCAGATACTTTAGGCACCCAGATACTGGGTATCTATGGCACCTAAGGTATAGTGCTGACTGTAACACCAAAAATTTAGTGTATATAGCCTACTCCACTATTTGTTTTAAGTTCTATGTGGGTAAAACTAACCGTAGGTTAAGGGAGTGGATTAGGCATCATGATTATTGTGTCAGGACTAAGCAGGAGAATAGTGCCATAGCAAAACACACACTGGCTGAGAATGAGAACCATCAGTTTAATTTCCAAGTTCTGCAAGTTATACAGGATAATCCAAGAATAGGGGACATAACTAATAGAATGGAATCCTATGAGTTGAAATGGATCTTACGTTTGGGAGCACATAGGGGTTCTGGACTAAATGATATGGTGCCCCTAAAACCAATATTGAAGGGAAGAAGAATTAGACATTAATTCATTATTTGTAGGTCGGCTATATGTATATGCATGTTATGCGGGGTCATATTTTACAATTGTTAGAACAAATATAAGAACTTCAGTATGTGTTTAAAATGATGTATACATGCGATATGTTATATTATGCCATACACATGGGCGCCCGCAGGCAGGTGCAAGGGGGGTGCATTTGCACCCCCCTATAAATGGCTGTCTGGGAGATTAATTTTCTTTTAAATTAAAAAAAAAATATTTTTTTTTTTACGGCCATTCTTCTTAAAGAACTTCCTTTGCATCAAATCGCACAGACGCAGAAAGTTTGTGTGACTGATGGTTTTGCCTTTATCTTCTGCTCCTGTGCAAAATTTGAATTCCCGAAGACGTTTGGACTGCGGACGGGCCAAGGTACAAGTGAGAGGTAGGTGTGTGTGTGTGTGTGTGTGTGTGTGTGTGTGTGTGTGTGTGTGTGTGTGTGTGTGTGTGTGTGTGTGTGTGTGTGTGTGTATGTGTGTGTAAGTGTTTAAGAGCTGTGTCTGTGTGAAAGAAATAGGTAGTAGTGTGTATGCGTGTATGTAAGAAGTACGTAGGTATGTAAGTTGTCAAGGTTTGCCAGTTCAGTGTCACTTCAAGTTTCATTGTGATAAAAACAAAAACGGCCTGCAAACAGCACACTGTAACTCCAAGTATTTTATTAATGGTTAGCGCTTTCGAACAAGGGGCTTGTTCGAAAGCGCTAACCCTTAATAAAATACTGGAGTTACAGTGTGCTGTTTGCTGGCCGTTTTTGTTGTTTTTACCCAGTATTATATCACGTGTTTGGTCAAGTTTCATTGTGATGCCAGATTGCTATGCTTTACTGCCTTTTTTATGTATTTTGTAATGTTTTGGGGTCTTTTTGTTTCTTTGTCTATTTTTGGATGAGACATTTTTCAGCTGCAGTAGGATCTTTTTGTAGATAAAAAGTTCATATTTAAATCTCTGCAGAACAGTATCTTTATGGAGTGTACCATTTAAATGGGAAAGGTCAAGTGTAAGAAAACATATTGCAATCTTTAAGGTACTGACTGTCGTACGGCTTCTACTTTGTTCAAAAGATGTTTTGCATGAGGGAACATCAAATTTGCTGATTTCTTTAGTGAGGTGAGTGTGAAGATCTTTGTGGTCTACAGAAAACTGATTTTTAAGTTCCTCTGCAAACTTTCTTTGGTTGCTGGCATACGTGTGGAATTTTAAAAAATGGCCTATAATCCTTTGACAAATAAAAAAAGTTAGATTGCTATTAAATCTGACCACCCTGAATGCTTGGATCCATAACTGTAAAACCATGAGTCATTAGTTGAGAATATCTGAACAGACTCTGGAAAGATCAAGGAAAAGAACCTTTGTGAGCCTTTTGATGTCTGAATTGTAGTAAACAGCATTTGAAACTGCTAGTGCAGTTTGTGTGCCACAAAGTTGAGTCCATGTTATGAGTAACAGAGATGACCATCTTAATTCTAAAACTATGGGTACATGAGGGGCATTTTATTATTAGGGGTCATTAGCTGAAAACTTGCAGTATTATCCAAGAAATAAACAGTGAGTGTTCCAATGATGCCATCATGAGTATAATAAACAGAAAGCCCTATGCGAGTGAAAATGAATGGGTGGGTGCACTCTGTGAATCCAGACACAATGCAATGAAGCAATGCCTCACAGAGCAGAAACTGAGCCTGTACTCCAGAGAGGTTATGCACCATTATTCTCCAAAAAAAGATCAGTAAAAATACTCAAATGAAAGTTAGACAGAGCAAAGGACCAGAATGTGAATTACTTTAGAATTCTAGAAGAACTGAGTTAAGGGAAAATCATGACAGCACATATTACCCTTTTCAACAGGTTACAAAGGGAAAGTGTGGTACCTAAGGATTTGATGAGGGCAAAAGTTTATATTCTTTTACAGAAGTGGGATAAACCAGCAGTCAAGCAGGAAACTAAGATGATTTTTTTTTTTTTTTACTTTGGCAGCATGCTGCAGGTAGATTGGACATTCTACATTGGCCCTAGGTGTGAGTGTCTGCAAATGTGTGTGCCTTTTGTGGAAGGTTGGGCGCTGGGCTGGCAACTCAACACGTTAAAATTCCACTGCCAATAACTCTGCAGACCAATGATCTGCTATGGCGACCCCTAATGGGAGCAGCCGAAAGAAGAAGCAGAAGGTAGGTAAAGGTAGGTGTGTGTGTGTGTGTGTGTGTGTGTGTGTGTGTGTGTGTGTGTGTGTGTGTGTGTGTGTGTGTGTGTAAGGGCAGCCAGTTGTTTTGCAGCTAGTTAGAAAATTGCTGGAAACTTTACTCTTACTGATTTTTGATGATGGTGTGAGAATAGTGAAATATGTAATTCATGATATTGATAGCACATACAATGAGGTGGATGTGGGGTGGTCTACTTGGAAAACAGTATGGGAGAGAAGACAGTGCCTTCTGGATCCCCTTTAGTCAGTGTAGCAGTTGCAGAAGTTGCAGCACATATCTGACTACAAAAACTCTTGTCAGTTAAAAATGTCTCTGAACCAGACTGGACATGAAATAAGTGAGAGAAACAAAACTGTGAGAATGAACAGGTCAAAGCCTTTTGTTAGGTTGATGGAACACTGACTAGGTAAATTTGTGTTTATCTGTTTTGAGAAAGATGTTAGATGTTATTAGAGAGTATATAAAAGGTGGTCATTGTGGTTTTGAAAGACCAGGATTTTTGGATTTATTCACTTAATGAATGAATAATATGCATATGGTCCTGAAATCAATCGATGCGCTTCCTTTAACAGTTTTTATAATAAGTTTTATCCATGATGTTGGTATAATGTTTTTGGTTAGGCAGAGATAGAAAAGGCACTGGATAGGCCTGAAATTGTGATCTTTTGATACATATACAAGGAATGAAGTGCAGGGTAGTGATGCTGGAAACTGATCAAGGTTGTTCTTTGTTTTAGGGGTGTGTATGCATGTTTGTAAGAAGTAGGTAGGTAAAGGTAGGTGTCTGTAAATGTAAGAAGTAGGTAGGTCTGTGTGCGTGTTTGTAAGAGGGAGGTAGGGGCGTGTGTATGTCTTTGTAAGAGGGCGGTGTGTGTGTGTGTGTGTGTGTGTGTGTGTGTGTGTGTGTGTGTGTGTGTGTGTGTGTCTTTGTAAGAGGGAGGTAGGGGGGAGTGTGTGTGGGCAGGGGGGGATCATACCTTGCAATTATCCAGATTTTTGCCTCATATTTTTGGTTTGTTACTCATAAAATTTTGTTTTAATTGCAAATCACTGAGGAGTGAAGTCAGAAATTAATGGCAGACATTTGAGTTTTAGACTTCATATCTTCAGAAAATGCTTACTAATGCAAACTTTGTAGTTCTATCCACTTTTTAAGGAGGTAGGGGGATGTGTGTGTGTCATACTTCACAACTGTACAGATTTTTGCCTTATATTTTTGGTCTGTTCTTTATAAAAATTCTATTTTTTTTTTGACAAATCACTGAGGCTCAGACTTACTATCCTTCAGAAAATGCATTCTAATATAAATCCTGTTACTGTAGCAACTTTCCAAATGTGTCCCTAGTTTTACATCTTTGTCCCCAGCTTTGTTCAGATTTATTGTGCTTCGAGATTGAGAGGTTTTGTGTGTGTGTGTGTGTGTGTGTGTGTGTGTGTGTGTGTGTGTGTGTGTGAGCACGAAATGCTTAGAGTTCATTTTGAAGGAAATGTGAGCATCAAGGGAAGAGAAGTTTACTGCTGCTTATGCTAAGTATGCTTAAAATGTGCAACTGTTTTGTTTAGCAAATGGTATCACTATTGTGATATAGAATTTTAAAGCAGTGGTAGTAGCAGGTTATAAATAGTTGGTATATTTTGCAGTCACCCTAATGATAATGGACATCAGCTGGGTATAACAACACTGTGTTTCTTATGCTTAGTCAAATACTCTGCTTATGCTATGCTGATGAGGTCATAATAGGGCTGAAATATGCATATCCATAGCTAGTGGGGTTTGGCTTTATTGGCCTATAATTGTCCATTAAAACAGCTTCAAATGTAAAAGTCATGGGCAATTAGAATCACCATATAGCTGAAACACCTGATGTTCATAAGAGTCATTTGCATATATCCTATGTGCCTCTGTTACAGGAGGTTTAGGAGGTCACTCACTGGAAGTTCTAGCTTGGCTGGAGTTTTCATTTAGTTTTTTCTGATTACATTTGTGGAAACAGGAATTTTTTACCACACATTTAAAGTGAGCAGTGGGGTTATTTCAGAATCCCCAGGCATGTTTTACTATATAAGCATTTGTTTCTGACTTTAAAATCAGTAAGCATATTGCCATTTATAAATATGTGGCAAAATAATGTTAAACAGTACAACAAAATGATTTTGTGAAATAAGATTCTTTGACAAAAAGTAAAGGCCACACTGGATATTTTGATGACACACACACAATCTCATCTGACATCGCTCATCATTTTGCATGTACTCACGCATGCAGCCACAAACATACATGCAATCATCCCTGAACACTACCTCTCTGCTAAACTCTCCAGCTCTTATCTCTAATACAATCTCATCCATTGAAAGTAGTGTACCAATGTGTTAATGAACTCAGCTAGCCAGTATACCTTTCATAACAGAGGACTTACTGGAATCACTTTATTTCATAAATACCTTACCACAAGCATTTTTTGTGTGGGAGAGCACATGCTAATTAGCACAGGTTTCTCCCCCAGAATGCCTCAATAGCATTTGCAAAAGGCCATAGAGACAGCCCATCATTGTTCTGCACCTGTTTGAGGTGCAGCTTTACAGTCTGCCTGTCTCTGAACTGGAAATGTGTAATGCCAGTGGTAAAAAAGGCTAGTGCTAACCTTTTTGAATGCCAAGATAAGTTTAGTTTTAAAAAAAAAATCTGATATATATTGTAAGACAACCCACCACTGGCCCAGTAATCAAGAAGCCTCAATCCTCACCATTGGCACCAGTGGGGGCCATATATTGAGAGGATGACAAGTACACACACACACAGGAAAGTGCAATTTCCCTTAAGAGCACACAGAGACCACAGTCAGTCCGCGGATGGTTTCTTCCTCTTTCTCCAGATCCTCAATAAGACTCTTCACTGGCACAGCTATTGAGTTGAGATCTCAGCTGAGTGGCCAAGCCAAGACATCCAGCACCCTCTCTGTCCAACTAGTGCTTTGTGTCCCTGCCCAAGTAGCTGACACACACACTCTTTGAGGTTTGATTTATATTCACACACACCTGGGAAAGGCTGGCACAGGTTTATTAGCTATGCCCGCTTTTTCCCAGACTATAGGGTAGTTATCACTGCCACCAGCTAACTCCATATCTGCTCGTTTAAGGCCCTTAACAATGGGTGTCCAATCTTACTGTGTAATGTTACTGTTAATACAAATTGTAGTTTGACCAAGAGCAAGTCTTTTCAGAGTGGTCTGCACACTGTCACCAAATAAATATGCAAGTACTCTCAGAACTTACATTTCTCTAGACAGATCAGCCACAATGAAAGGTTTAAATACATTTAACAATAAATAATACAAGAACAAAAAAATACTCAGTATATATCATCAGTGATATCAGAGTTCAAAATCACAGGAAATATTTAAAACAACATTGTAGGACAGTCTCAAATAAATAAAAATATCTAAAATAAGCTTTGCTTTATTCCTGACTATATCTAAGAGAATTATACTGTTCCCTAAGCTTACGTACTCATAGCAAAGCAGATGTGTGGTGACTGGATCTTGTCAGGTGAAAGACAGAACACAGAATGCTCTCTCTCAGAGAGTTCTTATATTAATATATCACATATTACTGCCGGGATAGCTTGCAGAATGACATCATTTCTTGTCATCTGACTATCCCACGAAAATTCCTCACTGCTGAAAGCTAGCAGTATTTAGCATCCAGCTGTGAAGATACATAGACAAGGGATTTTCCCCAGATCTTTGGCAAATTGTGGAAGTCATAAAACAATTTACATTCCGCCACATTTAAAGACAATACATAAAACTTTTCTAGTACAGACATTATGTCTCCTGCTGCACTGAAACTGAAAGATAACGTCTTTTTATTGCATGGCCATAAAGTAATTTAATTTCAGTTATTATTCTGAAGTTAACCTTCTGCATTCCAGTTTCCACTGTTAAACTATATACAGGTAAATAGTTATAATAGTGCAGATACATTTCTGCTCTATTCCAGTAGGGCATGCTGTGGTTACATTTTAAGCACTTTGCAAAAACCTTTTCAACACACACTTCTGTACCAGCAGTTTGATTTACACCTGACATACAGTTCTAATACATTTGTAATACAAGTATCTTATATGAATCATTTCGATATTCAAAATGAAATATAAATATTTACAAAATTCCAGATAGCTGGGGTGGCAGTATCTCATTTTGTGACATGTTGCACTTCTGAAGCAGTTTACTTCTGTCTTTTTTGGGGGGTAACAGTTAACAGTACTGCAGACTGGGAGAGGAACCTAGTTT
>NC_056728.1:351115167-351147667 GCF_019279795.1 Protopterus annectens | reverse complement strand
AACTTAAATAAACAGGGTCTAAGGCTGAAAATGGGAACATATTTTACTAGGTTATTAGGATGTGTGTTAGCATACATTTTCTGAAACAAATATGTAAGTGAGGGACTGAGTGAGTGTGACAGTAAAAACATTTGCATACCTCTGGACCTTTCAGCTGAAAGAATCTGGATAAAGCCTAAAATAAAGAGGGAACAAAGACTCAAAAATAGGAACAGATTTTAATTACTGCTCTTATAAAATTACAAACTTGCTTAATTGAAATGATTTGTGTTAGTATAAATTTTCTAAAGAAAATAATAGTCTGAAACTCAAATGTATATTTATACCATTATTTAATAACTTCAATCTCCAATGCCTGGCAATAAACCAAATGTTTTGGGAGTAAGAGACCAAAAAATAACGTAGATGCCTGGATAAAATGCTTCTTCCAATACCATTAAAATATACTACAGCAAGTTTGAAACATTAGGCAGAGGAACTATTCTACATCAAAAATATATTAAAAAATAATATAGTGCTTAAAAAATAAATAAGTAAAACACAACAATTTTACAAACACCCTATTTTCTATGTGCAATAATGCCCTCCAGGGTGTGTGTTAGTGTAATTAATGCCCTTTCAGGGGTGTAGAGACTCTCTTCCTGTAGCATTGTGCCTCATAACACCCCTGGGTGGGTATTAATTGCACATTAACACACACCCTGTCGGACATTATTGCTTGCTTAATGTCTAGTCTAAATAAATGCAGACACAAGTATAGAGAAGAGTACATGGGTAGCCATTGTGTTTCAAGAGACTTCAGTATGTCTTCCCAGTTAATTAAGTATTGGCTTTCAGTACCATGGCCTGCTGGTTGTTATCTGCTACAGTCAGCAGTTACACTCATTTTCAGAGTTGTTTTCTCTAGCAGATCTTTTATTTACAGTTTGTTCATGTAAGCTGGTTCCTAAACATACTGAAATTCTAAGTATAGGAGGAAATTATATAAATTCTAATCATTCCTTTCAGTAAATCATAAACTATTGCTTCACAATTTATACAATTGTTCCTTAAGGTTAATATTTTACATCACTGTTACTAAATATTGCTCTTCTAGTTGCAAGTGTCGACTTTTTCTCTTCACTTGGATTAGTACCAGTGCTACCTTCCTGGTGTTTTACAGTTTTGCACAGCTTGAGCTGAGCTTTCCTCCTTGTTTGTCAGTTGCACTTCACTTTTCTCTGAGGTTGTTCTTCCAGACTTCAGTTCCTTCAGCAGTGCCTCAAAAGGCAAATGGATAGTCTCCTGACAGAAATATTAACCTCAGGGTCAGGAAAAAAAACAAGTATAAACCACAGCACACTGTTTTAGGCAGGGTGATTTTTTTTTCTGCCATACCCTGTAACATTTATATTTATTTACTGTTTTCTAACTCTAGTTATAGTCATATATGTCAACCCTCATCTTTAGAATCAGGATCAAAGTCAGAAATAATTAGGAACTAGAAAAGGCCAATGTCAACATCAGTACTGTTAGCTCTGTATGTTATGCAACAATAGTTTTAGACCATGTTTTAGTTGCAGTTAAGGATCTCCCTCAAAGCCAGGGGTAGTTAGAGGTGGCTTTGAATTTTGTGCATGACAATATGAATCTACAGCATTCTACACATGTATCTCCCTTGGCAGTTATTCTCTGGATTTCCAATTATACATCACAGTGTTGGCACTTAGACAACAGTAGAGTTTTGTTGTATGGTTACTTCTTAGCTGTTAGGTACAATTTAAGTTTATCTACAGACTACAGAGTAACCTGACATAACATATTATCTTTACAGCCATACCTTTACAGGGTTCCAGCTATGCATTAAGTCAACAAAAAACATCAAATCCAGATTTTCATTAAATTTAAGGTAATGTCAGACAGCATGGATGTTCATATCATATTTTACTTCATTGACAGCTAAGCTACAACAGGGAGTACTACATTTATTGTTTCTGTCCTTAATCTGCTCTTATAGTCAGTTTTACCAATTAATTGTTTGATATATTCATCCACCTCAGTAGTGGTGTACCTTTTATATAATGTTTTCTGTTACTGCTGTAATCAGTTACTTTAACTAAAGCTGAGTTCAGTGTGCTGCTTTGAGCTAAGTTGTAATTTGTAGTTATTAGATTAATTCTATTAAGCTCTAATTATCTTCTTTTCCCAAATTAAAATCATGGCAGTGGTAGAGAAGGCCAGATGGGAAGCTATAGTGTAACAGGCCAAAGATTTTTTTTTAAGATTTTATGGCTGAGCAACAATTTCAACAAAGGAATCATGCACCTTGCCAAAGAATACAAGGGCAGAGGTCATACAACCCAAGGTGCTCGAGTCAGGTCCACCAGTGAAGACGTCCATGTGCAACAGTTGTAACAGTATGGTAAAAATGGCACAAGTTGAACATTCTCCAGTGGTCAGCTTCATTGAGCAGTCCAACCAAGGAATATTTCCAATTTGAAGGTGGCAGATGTGGCTTTAATTCCTAGCCAGTCAGCAGAATATCTAGAAGGTTTTTGGATTCATTGTCAAACATACATAGGTCTAGATTGTTTGACTTGAGCATTGAAAATGGGCTGAGCACCTCTCACTGCAGTCCTTCTAGGATGGTATTGGATGTGCAACAGGGGGCTGCACCTGTTCCACCTACTTTTTCTTCCCTGCCACTAATTAACCACGTTAGTAATGGCACCACAGTTCAAAGTACCATCCTTGATTCACTTGCTTTGGCCCACAGATAGCCATCATAGCTCATATTCTCCCTCAGCAACTAAAGAAAAGACCATAAAGGGTGCATATGTTGATATCTTTGAACTAGCAGACAGTGAAGGCATTCATCATCTCATGGATACAGATGTTATAGGGAACAGTGACCTGGCATCCATGTTGGCAGCTTTAGGAAAAAAAAACAGCTTGGTAATGTTAGAGTTCATAACTTGGAGGACAAGTGGGTGGTTGAATTTACCTGTTTTATGGCACTCATATGGGAGAAGGAGCCCAGCATATATTATCCATGCTTATGTACTTTCTTGCCATCAGCAAAGTCTAACAGTTTAAAGTAGGTCTACCATGCCTCTGGTACAACCAGAACTTCATAAAACTGATAGTGGTAGACAAATCATTGAGGTGGGATGAAAGTCATGTAGCCAACTAGCAAGGGTGGTTGACAGGCCGAGAATTATTTTTCCTTCTTATTCCGGGGATATTAAGGGAATTGTTAAATCTTGCTGGGCTTACAGCAGTGGATTATGTACTTGGTCATCTTGTTGGTTTCTACACTTGTTCTCACATTGTGGACAAGCTCATCTAGCAGTTAAATTCTAGACCAAAGAGGATCAGCTATCAACAAAACCTATACCCAGTTAGCAGTTGGACCAACATCCAGGTTTTTCAGAAGTTCTGCTTGCAAGGGGGCGGGATTCCTTTTGAGGTGCTCAGAGTAGTCAGCCCTTTCAAGCCCATCACTGTAGGAAGCTTTCTAGGCTTCTCCATTGATATTGAAGTACTGGCCAGACTTTTCCAATGAGCACATCCAGCAAGAGATATTGTCTGGGTTTAGCATAGATTTTTTCCATGACATCTCAAAACAGTCCAAACTGTCATCTTTGATGTAACCTTTGCTCAGTTATGGGTTAGGAGGATATCTTCTCTGAGTTGCTTAATATGAATATTTTGGTAGGAATGGTGGCAGGTATATTCTCTACCCACCACTTTTACTAACTTTCAAGTTTCAACCCTGGGTCAAGACCTAAAGAAAACAGAGAATCAGTATAGACTCATCTATCACCTCTCTTTTCTGGCATGTGCATTTTTTAAATATGGCATCAACCATTGAGTGACCCATGTCCAGCATTCCTCACTGGAGGATGACATTCAAGTCATGCAAAGGTTGTCTGATCATTGACAAGGAAAACTAGATATAGAATCTGCCTTTCAATTACTTCTGATTTGTGCAGAAGACTGGCCCTTTTTGGGTATGTGTTTGGATGGACAATTTTACTTTAAAAAGGCCAAAGCAATTGAGTGTGCAATGACCTGTACCACACTCCAAAAATCAGTTTTGCAGTCCACTGTTCATGGCAATGTAGGGCTTCTTGGCTGGCTGCAGTCCACTACTTGGGTGATTTTTTTTCTTTTTTTTTTTTTTTTTAGTTTTAGGGAGTGGTCCAGATGGTGTACAAGAGGTTATGGACATACTTAGACAAATATGTCATGAGCTGGGAGTGCCCATATTCATGGGCAATATTAAGTGACCTGTCCAATCTTTGGTAATTTTGTGGTTAGAGCTGGATGTTCAGTCTTTCTCTTTTCAGCAGGCAGCTTCCAAATTCTCTCTCCTAAAGGCAGGCATATCCATTTTTTACAGTCCAAGGACAGCAAGGTCTGTGAGGTCATGCAGCTGTTGGATCTTTTCAACTATAAATATTGGGCTATTGCTCTAAGTGGGCTTTTACATGGGTGCTAGAAAGCCTTTTGAAAGGTGACAAACAGATGTATCATTGGGTTAGAATTACCACCAGAGTTAAAGATGACTTACGTGTCTGGTGATTTTTCCTGTCAAAATGCAACACTATTTTCTACTGGCAGGGTGACTGGACCTCCTCATATTCAATGCACCTGTTTACAGATGCAGCAGGAGGAGCTGGGATGGGGGCTGATTTTTAAGGCAGATTTTTTTTTATCCAGTGGCCTTCTTTTTGGCCATACCACATGAAGAAGGATGACATGTTTCTTGAACTGATGTTAATCTGGGAGACCAGAGTAGTCTGGCAAAACAATCCTCCAAGAAAAAAAAAAATTTTCACTCAGATAACCAAGAAGTAGTTGCAGTTCTTTCCAAGAAAATGTCTGAGTCCAAATGTGTGCATTCTTTATTGCACTTCTACACAGCCTCCAGATTAAGCTGTGCTTCACTACTCTTTACTTTCCAGGAAAGAAAATTAAGTTGCTGATAGTCTCTCTCTCTCTCTCTCTGTCTTGAATGCAGCTCATCAGATATGGACATTTGTCTCCAGATGCTCAGGACATGCTCTCCAACATTCTGGACACATCTGTTTGATTGAAACAGAATGACTACATGGTTAGTTTCTAGATCCAGGGCTACCAGCATCATGAAAGCATATTTTGTTATGTTTCTTAGAGCCTTACCACTGGAAAGGATCTGGTCACCCAGGTTGATTTGTCATTATTTGGTGTCTAGATGTTTTCTGAAGGAGTCTGCCAAGACCCTTTGCATTCATTTAGTTGCCCTCAGCCTGTTGGCTATCAGGATTAACAGACTTCACTAAGTCTTAATTGTATTTGGGACAGTCACCTGGTGGGAGAGGGCTCTGGGATGCAGTATGGACTGGAGACAGCTGTTGCAATCTGGGGCCTTACAAATGAGGTACCTGCTGAAGCAAAACCCAATCATGTAAAGTTCTATCTAGGTGCAACTGAAGTCTCTCTCTCACACACACACACACACACACACACACACACACACACACACACACACACACAAACAGTCTTCTATCATGCAGCCAGAACAGTGCTCAAGACTGCAGAATCATGATCTAATGCATTTATAAAATTTAAATTTAACAGATAAATCCCAAGTAACAAAAAGAAGGCAACAGTTTCAAATGATGTCAAACAAACAGCTCCACTCAAAATTGCAAACGTTTAATCAGCGTAAGCGCTTTCATAACAAAAGTTACTTCATCAGACGCATAAAAACAAACATATTGCCATCTTATACATATACCAAATACATTCAAATTGTCCAATCATATTCCACACATTTCCCTCCTTTTTTAAAAAGCATATAAAAGACCAATTAAGAATTAAAGAGACAATTCTTAAAATAATATGATGTCAATGTATAAAAAACAGTCAACAATAGAAACTGCTAATAACATATTGTATGGCCAAGGGTGCCCGCACGATTTTTTGCAGGGGGGGGGGGCAAACCCAGACCCCTCCCACTTAACCCCGCCCATGCCCCACCCACGCAGCCATTCCAGTCTCCCATTTCTTGGCCATTTCTCCCCAGTTGCCATAAACACTGTTCAAAACTCAGTGTGCATACCGTTGTATGCTTTACTTCTACAATTATTACAGATATTTCAATTTAATTTACAACTTTTATTGCAAATTTTATAGCACAAACACTGATAGACATTTGGTAAACAAAGTGATAGTCTTACAATTAAAACAGACTTAGCATTAAAACTTCTCTACCTTTAAAACCCACATTCACTGAAACAGCATTAAAACCCACATTCAAAGAAAACGCATTTGACCAGTGATGGGTTACGTTTACTGTTGGGCTGTTTTCAAATCATAGGCCCTTTGCACACATTTTTAGGACCATGCAAAAGTTCTTTGATTCACCTTCCTGAGTCTATTAATTATAACAAATAATAATCAAATTATATCCCTTGCATAATACAGTACCACTTGTTTTAAATTTATAGTTTTGAACATTTTTCCAGTAAGCAATGAAACAAAACGCATGAACCAAAAAGGACAAACTGCCCAATTCAGAACTTTTTAACCATAAAAGGCTACTCAAAATTCTGTCATTACAATCCACCAGTATCAGTCAATATGCACAATCTCTGCAGAAGTAAAAGTCATCTGAATAATTCCACATTAAAGAGATCTGAAACTAATGACAAGGTTGTTGCTAGAAAACAACTTTATATTTCAGTGTTTCATCTACAAATTCAGTGACTGCTGCCCTTGAAGAATAAATTCCCTATGTTAAATTAAAAAAAATGTTAAGCTGGTATATTGCAATAGGGAATGGGTGGCAAGCTGAAAAACAGGTACTTAGTTACTAGGCATCTCATCCAATGTCGGACATACTCAGGACTGCAGCACCCCACCTCCTTCAAATACAAATCTACATGCTGTGGGAGTTGAACTTCCAGCTCTCTGCATCAAAGTGCAAGTTTTCTACCTGCTACTATGCAGTCCATTATCATTACGGTGACTAAAATATCCCACTAACAAATTAAAACAAATAGTTAGAAGATCACACTGAAAAACAATCACACACCTGAAACACCTGATGTTCATAAGGGTCATTTGCATATATCCCACATGCCTCTGTTACAGGAGGTTTGGGAGGTCACTCATTGGAAGTTCTAGCTTGGCTGGAGTTTTGGCTGGAGTTTTCATTTATTTTTTTATTGTTTTTTTTTCAGTGTGATCTTCTAACTTTTTGTTTTAATTTGTTAGTTGGGATATTTTTGCAGTCACCCTAATGATAATGGACATCAGCTGGGTATAACAATTCTGTGTTTCTTAGGCTTAGTCAAACACTCTGCTTATGGTATACTGATGAGGTCATAACAATTCTGAAATATGCATATCCATAGCTAGTGGGGTTTGGCTTTATTGGCCTGAAATTGTCCATTAAAATGACTTCAAATGTAAAAGTCAAGGTCAATCAGAATCACCATATAGTTGAAACACCTGATGTTCATAAGTTTTATTTGCATATATCCCATGTGTCTCTGTTACAGAAGGTTTGGGAGATCACTCATTGGAAGTTTTAGCTTGGCTGGAGTTTTTATTTAGTTTTTTCTGATTGTTTTTTCAGTGTGATCTTCTAACTCTTTGTTTTAATTTGTTAGTTGGTATATTTTGCAGGCATCCTAATGATAATGGACATCAGCTGGGTAATGCAACCCTGTGTTTCTTATGCTTAGTTAAACACTCTGCTTATGCTATGCTGAAGAGGTCATAACAAAGCCAAAATATGCATATCCATAGCTAGTGGGATTTGGCTTTATTGGCCTGAAATTGTCAATTAAAGCAACTTCAAATGTAAAAGTCATGTGCAAGCATAATTGCCATATAGCTGAAACACCTGATGTTCATAAGGGTCATTTGCATATATCCCATGTGCTTCTGTTACAAGAGGTTTGGGAGGTCACTCATTGGAAATTCTAGCTTGGCTGGAGTTTTCATTTAGTTTTTTCTGATTGTTTTTTTCAGTGTGATCTTCTAACTCTTTGTTTTAATTTGTTTCCACAAATGTGGTATCTTGTGATTCAGAAGCACATTAGTTGCAATGAGAAAGACATCATGATCAACAAATTTATCTTTGAATTGCCATTTACTACCAAGAGTACAGATCAGCGTATTCCTGTGGTAGTCAGCAGTCGCTGTGAACGCAAGCATATTAGCATAAGCACACCCCCTTATTCACTCTTCCACATGGAATACATACATTCAAACGCACACACACACACACACACACACACACACACACACACACACTCTCTCCCTCTCTTACCCCATACCTGTCCCTGTTTCGTTAGAATGTCCCCAGTGTCTCCTTTTTCCTGACCTTGTAAATCATGAATTATGTTAGTCAGCCATTAATGCCAGGCATTGCAGTTTCACACTTCATTGCCATCAATAAATCCACATTAGAGCAAAAGCTGTTATACTAGTAACTTTCTAAGTTTGTAGGAGTAATAATTAAAATCTGTCCCTGATTTTTCCCCACCATTAATTCTGGCTCTTTCTTGCTTTCTTACACTTCAAGTTTGAGAGGTATGCCTAGTGTTTCTTGTCTAAGTCCCTCATGTGTCACAGACTGTTGCAGGTAATGAATAACATGCCCTCTAGCCTAAAAAAAAAAAAAATATATATATATATATATATATATATATATATATATATCAACATCACTTAAACCACTAGGCAAAGAAGACTAAACTTAGAACAAAACACTTTGCACAATGGCTCAAATCCCCAGTAAAGAACCACACAATCATTTTAGCACTTTTCTTCCTTTTTAATAAATTGAACTTCATGAAAACCTTCATATTTAAATAGCCCTCCAAAATGTTACATCACTTCCTTTAAAACATCACTTCCTTCTGCAACTTTTTTAACATCACTTCCTTTTAAAACATCACTTCCTTTTAGAGAAACATGCTAAGCCTGTTAAAAGTCCGTAAAGTCATATACCATATATCCCATAATGAAAAACACTGAACATATAAAAATAAAAATAAAAAATGCATCAAACAATTAAATACAAAAATGATAATAAAAACATATTTGCCAATAATGTTTTATCATATTTAAGACAATCAAGCAACTTTAAGTTTCAACAAGCATTTCAGATTTAAATTTCCATTTAACCCCTGGTGCTTGGTCAACTCTCAAAACACTTGCCATTTGTATTCTCTTACTTCTAGCACATTATTACAACTAAATACAAACTCCTTCATTTGTTCAAGCACAGTGAAATGAAACTTTTTAAGTCTTGAACATTCTACACTGTGCTTGACCAGGGCATTGGAAAAATCTTTAATTTTAATGGCTTTGACATGTTCCCTTATTCTGTACCGCAACTCCCTATCACTTTTGCCTACATAGAAATGGGAACATGTCTCACATCTAGCCACATAAACAATAACACTACTGTGGCAATTAAATCTCTTATTGGCCTCAAAAACAAACCCAATATGTTCAAAAGTGATGGAACTAACATTGCATATAAACCGGCATTGCTTACAATTGGTACATTCAGAAGCACCAACTTTTCTACTACCAAGTCTGAACTCAGTAATCTAATCCTGTTCAAGTAATAATTTAAGATTTACAACTTTTTAAAACACAAACTGCAGACATTCACCTATAACTTTCTTAAGGTCTGGGTTCCCTAGAACAATCTTCCAATTATTTTTAACAATATTAATAATTTCTGAACTATCTATTCTAAGTGGAACTTGTAAAGCACACCTCATTTCATCATTCACTTTTAACATAATTTGAATGCTTTATCAAAATTCCCTTAGCCAAAACTGAAGGAAATGAAGTGTCCCTTTTACTAAGGACTGCAATTTTAAATTTGTGAAGATCTTCAATAGGGTAGCCTTTTTCTAAAAAGAAACTGATTAAAACTTCAACTTCAATATGTAATTAATTTTCATTACTAATCAAGCAACATAACCTAATAACTTGTCCATGGAAAATGTTCAATTTTATTTTTTTTGGATGGTGGCAACTATAGTGGAGATAATTATTTGTAAAAGTCTCCTTCCTATGTAAACTGTCAAACTTTGAATTTTCAGAATCCATAGTAACGCCAACATCCAAATAATTAATAGTAGAACCAGTTCCACTAATAGTAAATTTTAACCAAGGGACACTGTTATTGAATTGATCAACAAATTCATAACATAATTGTTTATTTCCCCAAATAAAAACAAAATCATCAATATATCTATTATAGTATTTGACATAATGGAACAAAGGAACATTCTTAAGCATACTTTCTTTCCACCAACACATAACAAGATTAGCAAAAGCTGGGCCAACTTTCGCCCTGGTGGCCACTCCAGTTAATTGTTGGTAACTGTGATGGTTAAATAAAAATAAATCATTTTTAAGTACCATATCCATCAACACTATTATAACATTAATATATACCTTTTCCATTTTGCCCATAATTTCCAAGATACTTTCTTACAAACTGTAACCCTTCTTCTTGGTCAATTGTTGTATATAACGAATTAACATATATTGTGGCAAGCATGGTCTCCGCACCTGTGAATTTATATTCCCTTAAACTATTCAAAAATGACCATGAATCCTTAAGAAAATATTTACTGCTTTATACTACAGGGTTAAGTAAATGATCTAAAAATACCGAAATACATACTGTTTTGTTTCTTGTAGAAGAAACATTTGGTCAATATGGGAGTCTTTCTTTATTCTTATAGATTTTTGGAATCCCAAAACTCTTCCCAAATTCTGGATGATCAAGTGTTAAAAATTCATATGTCCTTATTTTAATGTACCCTGATTAAACAACCCAAACAACTCCTGATCTGTTGCATTATAACATTATATAACAAAATCTTTGCTGACAATCTGATAGTGGTTTCTGTTCGAGAACATAAATTCCATATCTTTGACATAATTATCCTTAGATCACTGTACTAATGAAGCTGCTTAAAGGCTGCCTGTTCATTCAAATCTACATTGAACATTTTGTGTTTGGGTTTTCCATTCATTAAATTATTAAACTCAAATTCACAGTATTTAGAATATAAAGTGTTATTTAAAAGAGGATTATAAAGGATTGTTATATTAATTTCATGTTCTTCATGCGGTAAATTAACATCACTTAGGATATATTTCAAATTCAGTTTCCTTGCAAACATCCTAAAATCAACAATCAGCTTGGTATAAGAGGCTCTACAACAAGGAATAAATGTAAAACCTTTCGACAAGACTTTAAGCTCACATGATGTAAAAACATGTTTAGATAAATTAAATACTGGACAGTTATAACTTAACATCATCTTCCCCTTCCTGTACCTCTTTTCCTCCCCCTGTTCAACCTCTTGTTGCCAACAAGGGGAGCCCAAGCCCCTCTCCCTTTCTGAAAAAAAAAAGCGGAGGATGCCTGTGTCTGGGGTGGGGGGTGGGGGCATTGTTGCAGCTCTTTGATAGTTGTTCAATTCAGTAGACTGCCCATTTCAGGTAGCACCACAAGCTAATACATTACTTACTACTTTTGTTCTGCAAACATTGTTGCTAGGTGTTGTACCTTGGGCTCTATTAACTGGAAAATCATCTAATCGGTTAACATTGTCACCAACTTCACCATGCTATCTTTCTACATAGCCCTCAGGCACTTTTATACCTTTAATAATAAAAGCAAGTTGGTTTGAATATGCCTTAGCTTCTCACTCAAGATTTTTGTTTTTACTCTGAACCAGATTGCTAAAGTGCCGCTGGATTTTCCTAGAAATGTTGTCATAAATTTTTTGATGCATGTTGAAAGTGCAATATTTTACAATATTTTAATTTCCTATTTCTTCCATTAAAATGCAAATGAGCCCTTGATTATGCTTTATTAATGCACGCATAGCCTCAGCCCCAGCTTTGTTATATATGTTAACCAATTCATGGTAAACACTGTTGGTGTAACTAATATCATTTCGAAACTTGTATACCCTAAAACCAAGTGGTACTTGCTGGAGTTCAATACTATATATAGTTGTATCTATCTTTATGTGTGTGTGTGCGTGTGTGTGTGTGTGTGTGTGTGTGTGTGTGTGTGTGTGTGTGTGTGTGTGTGTGTGTGTGGGTATAGGGTCTACTTTAGTTCAGCGAATGATCGAACTCTGTTAGTTCGAAGATGAAATGTCGAACCTGCAAAATAGCGAATGGCCGGAACAGTGAATTTTTTCCCATGGAAAGAAATCACTGGGCCGGCTGTCCGGGTTGTGTCATTTCCTTCACTATAGTGGAATCTCAGACTTGGTATATTTAAGTAGGGGTGTGGGGGGGCACACATTTAGTGTTTAGTGTTTTTTTTTTTTTTTGGGAACAGCAATCTTTTTCCCTGGGAAAAAAATCGCTGTTCTGGTTGTTTGCTGTTATGAGCTTTCAAGAATTAGGGGTCGATATAACAACATTCAATCATCTGATCGTTCGTTGTTATAATATAGACCATACACACACACACACACACACACACACACACACACACACATATATATATATATATATATATATATATATATATATATATATACATACATATAAAAAGACCCTACCACACAAACATATCAGTTAGTGCAGCAGATTAGCGCCAAGATTTGCTGACACAAGAGTCAAATCCCCCCCCCCTCCTTTGTACTTGACTTTGTTTTAAACAAATATTATGTTATCTGTTCTTTGCATCCCTGATATCTAGTGACAGTGCTGAGGACTAATATCTTTGGTGAGAGGGTACAGGGATGGAATTCCTTTTCATGTCCTATACTTCTGGTGTGTATTTTTATTTTTTTTTAATTATATGCCTTCAAAATATGTTATATACAGTGTCCCTGATAACTAGTGTTTCCTCCATAGCCCTGTTATGTTCAAGTGTTGTTAAGGCATGAGAAGTTCCCCTTGGTGTCTATTATTTCCCCCTGAACAAATCTAAAGAGCTATGTTGTTGGTGAGTAGTCCCCCTGACTAACATCTGATGAATTATCTCTGGTGGCTTCTGGTTTCTGCAACCCATGTCTGTACAGTAATTCCTGGTGGGTAGTGTTTCCCCAACCCAATGTTACAGGCTTAAGGGGTGTCTGTACAAGTATGACAGCCACTACATGCCCCTCCACACATACATACCTTATCTACCCCCTGCCAACCCCCTACACTGTGATGTCCCAGGCAGACATACACTTACACATACACTTACAAATGCATACACATACTCACACTCAGACACACCCTAACATTACCTTACAACTAACTCCCCACCACTTACCTCTACCATGTTGGATGTAATTGGCCTTCTGACCATGTTCATTAAAAAGAGCAGCTAGGAGTTGAATGCTAAGTTACACAGCTGAGTGACTGTCAAATTAGCATAAGCCTATAACACTGAATGCCTTGTTAACATTTAGCATTGTAGCAAAGGAGGCCCACCACAGTGTTTCATATCTTTGTGTTGCAGCACCACGGTAGGGCTGTCTCTAAATCAGAAATGGTTACTATTAATGGTGTGTACATCATTTACACATCATGGTAACCATTTTGCATTGAGTCTATGCCTAGAAGTGATTGACATGTGTTAAAATTGCATAACCTGTTTTGACAAATACCTCCATCAGTCTTATTTTGGCAACTGTCAGCCATCATACTCTAAATGTTAGAAACGAAACAACAAACCTCCGCTGGATAAAGTGCCTTTGTGGAACGTAGCAACAGAACAGTAAAACAATCTCAAAGGCACACCGATAAATTTCTAATGATAAAAACAGAACCTTTATTCGACAGAACTTCACCAAACAGTAAGCGCTTTCACGTTACATTAACGCTTCCTCAGACTTCAAGTCTGAGGAAGCGTTAATGTAACGTGAAAGCGCTTACTGTTTGGTGAAGTTCTGTCGAATAAAGGTTCTGTTTTTATCATTAGAAATTTGGTTTTTCAGCTATCGGTGTGCCTTTGAGATTGTTTTACTGTACTATACTCTAAATGTTTACAGTACTGCTTCTTGAGAACTCATATCAAATATATCCACATTCATTTGGTTGCAGTCTGGACATGGAAAACAGATGGCTGTATAGGAATGTTATTTTTCCATTAATTCTCACCTTATTTGAAGTAAAAGGAATCAGGTGGTTTTCTTACTGCCAGGAAGGTACTGACATAATAGTTGGGGACCTGCCAGTGTCACTGACAATGCATTCTTAGGAGATAATAGCCACTGAGGCAAATGATTAGAGTTATGCATAAAATGCTGAACTAGTCCATAGGCTTAACTTAATTGGAAATGCTGCTGATTCTTCCCTCAACTGGGAAGCTTCCATGGCTGAGAGCAATCATTAAAAGATAAATCCAACAGTTTCTGTTCTTGTCATCACTGGACGTCTGACCTCCAAAATGACAAGATAAAGTGCCCATTGCAAATGCACTGAAATTAACTAACGTGTAACAGGAACATTATAAATGTTATATTTACATGGAATAAATTCAGCAATTAAATGATTCTAAAATCTTTACTGCACTCGCATGTAGATGAGCTAGAACATTTTTCAGAGTACTAATATGCAAATTAACAGTACCTTGGCCAACTAGTTACAATATCAATTCAAATTAAGAGGCTAGAAACTGTAATTCTTAAATTATAGTCATGTATACAATCTGATGGCCTAGCAGTTCTGTTGTGTTGTGGTTGAATAGTAATGAGGGATCAGAGCTTATTTTGTTAAAGAATGTAAGAGTTTTTGCAGTAACTATATTCTTAGGAGATAATAGCCACTGAGGAGAATAAGTTATGTGCTGAACTAGCAGTAACTTAACTGGAAATGTTACTGATCCTTTTCTCTGCTGGCAAGTTTCCATATCATTTGATGAACTGAGAACAATGGCCAAAAGATAAATCTTCAATTCGGTTCTGATCAGCACCAGACATTTGACCTCCTAGCCAGCAGTGTGAATACATGGAAATCAGATCATTACTAACAGGAACATTATAAATGTTATATATTTACATGAAACAAAATCAGTAAACAATTCTAAAATAGATTGACGGGGCAAAGATTTTCAGTCTTCAAAAATGAAAATCTGCGAACTATACCTGTGATTTTTAAATGTAATTTCCGGCCATTACAGTGATTTCATTATAATTCTCTTCTGCATCAAGATATATTGAAACACAGCACACGGTAAGCACTTTCACCTAGATAGGCTTCTTCAGACCATAAAACCAAACCTTGTACGCCTTTGATAAACCAAAAAGAGCACCAAACAGTTCAATGAATAAACAATTAAAGGCGCAGGGCCACTAACCATGTTTTATGGTCTGAAGAAGCCTATCTAGGTGAAAGCGCTTACCGTGTGCTGTGCATGTTTGCTACAATAAATCGACGTTTTTTATATATCTGTGGAGTAGCGGTTTTGTCTGCCTATATGTGCTTAATTTATTGCCTTGTTGCTGCCGTGCATCACTACTGTACCCTATATGACATTTTATAAATAAATATAAGCTGAAATGCATCTTGTGATGATTTCATTCTCTGGTCAAAAATGCTAAACTCCAAGAGAATCCTGTTTTTTCCAATTCTCAAACAGTCCAAATTTGGGATTTGCTGGTAATTTTATAGAAAAAATGAAAATCAGTGCCCCTGTAGATTCCTGCACTTTTACATACATCAACTACAGCTTACAGCAGTTTGTGTTGTCCAGCTGTATGTTTGTGGTACATTTTTCAGACTACTAATATACAAATTAGTACCTTATCAGGCTAGTTATAATACCTATTCAAATAAAGAGGCTGGAAACTGTCATTTGTAGATTATAGCCATGTTTGTAGTCTGCTGATCTACGCTTCGTTGTAGCCTGAGTAGTAATGGGACAATAGACCTTACTTTTTTAAAACGTAAAAAAGAGTTTTTGCAGTTGCATTGACAATAAGTAAACAAGTGAGCAAGAAAATAAATAAATACTTGAATCCATGCATGCATACATGGCAAATGAGAACAGAACAAGAAAATCAGAAAGCAACTTTGCAGTTGAGTTTTAGCAAGATCCCCTGACAGGATATCCTGTGGACAGCTTACCTGCCTATTTTAGAAAGGAAGAAAAAGTTACTAAGTATGTCAGTTAGTACACGTCTTCATATGTGTGGGTGTTGGAGGTGGCAATGGTCTTGCATTTGAAAATAGCATCGTTTTACCTTCACTGTAGCATAATGTACAGTATCTGTGGTACAGAACAGTCCCTTTATTTTTGTATTCAGTGGCGGCCATGACTAGACTTACCTATTGTCATTGAAAATTCAGCAAAATTAAAATAAATAAAAATAAACATTATATGATTTACACCACAGTTCATCTGTTTAATCAAAGTGCTACTTTGTGAGTGTGTGTGTCTGTATCTGTGTTTATGTATGCGTGTTCATGTGCACGTGTCTATGTGTGTGTGTGTGTGTGTGTGTGTGTGTGTGTGTGTGTGTGTGTGTGTGTGTGTGTGTGTGTGTGTGTGCCTGTATCTGTGTTTATGTATGCGTGTTCACGTGCACGTGTGTGTGTGTGTGTGTGTGTGTGTGTGTGTGTGTGTGTGTGTGTGTGTGTGTGTGTGTGTGTGTGTTCATGCGCATGCATATGTGTGCATGGGTGGGTGTGGGTGTGGGTGTGTAGGAGAGTGCACACATGCATGCATAGTATATCCCATAAATTCTGCATAACATACTTGGGATCAACATCCATCTAAGGCTCTTTGCCCATGTTATTTTTAAGCTGATAAAAAGGAAGTTTTACAGTTTCTCTTTCTTTTCAGGCAGTTTTTTATGGACAATACTTTTAAAGCATGCATTCTTCATTGTGCCCAACCTGGAATGCATGGCATACACTTGCTATAATATTCTTCGCTGGACAAATCAAACATCTTGTTGGCCATAGTTAAGGGCAGCATCTCCTGACATTTTCATTAATCTCAGTATAAATGTATCTAATTTTGGGGCATAGTGATGACAACTGTAAGAGTAAGATATCTGCTTTTGTCTTCCCACCCTCGGAATCTGTACATACTCTATCATCTAACCTAGACATTTCCTGGTGATGTACCAGATATCCTATGGCACTTTAAACTGCACATTTCCGGATTACCTTAGCCAGATTTTCACTGCTGCTAGCTGAAATATACATTAAGTATATAATATTATTGATTAAAAGACCATGATATATTACCTATTCTTTGACCTTGGGTCATGCCTCGAAAGGATTAACAGACCAATCCACTTACCTGGTGAACAAATACTAAATAATTAAATAATAATAGCTTACAGAGGAATCTGGAAGACTCAATGTCAACAACAGGGGAAACATTTTAATGTGGTGTTGCTTTACACAGTTCATCCCTTGTTACCTTTTGCAAAGGTGTGTTTCTCCTTTAGCAGTCACAGCTCTTTTTTTCTGTGCAGCAGCAGCACATTTTGTCCAGTGTGATCTCCCAGGATTAATTTCAGCCATTTTTTGTCTTTATAGTAGCACAGATACTATCCATTCTCCCCAGCAACATGAATGGGCTTACAAAAAAGTGTGCTAATTCCCAAGCTTAACTATACCCTATCAGTGATGACCATCTATACTGACATAATGTAAGTCAAGCAAATCAAGCAGCCAAAAATAAAATGTGCCATCCTGGCTACTCATTACTAGTTGAGCCACTTACCTGAGTACTTACTTAAGTTTTAGCATTTGAAAATTACAAACGGCATAGATACAACAGTGCAACTAAACTATAAAGAGATTCTGGATAAAATATCAAAGAACTCATACAAAAATGAAATAAGTTATTTTTGGCATGGATGAAAGACTATATATAATTAAAATTATTATATTCCTGAAAATTTTGTATTTTTTACAAACTTGCTCGCTACCTCCACCTAAATCATATTTAAAACAATTTGAAGGTTAATAACAAAATTCTTATGGCACCCTAAAAAACCTAGAGTTGCCCTAAGACATATTTTTCACAAATGGGAAGAAGGTGGAAGAGGCTTATCAGATTTAGAAGGCTATATACAATCGTCAGCTTTAAAAACAGTTTCTCTATGGCTAAACACAGAATATACTTCCAAATGGAAACTAATACAAGAAAAAACCTGGTTGAAAACCACTTATGATACAATAAATAAACATATGGAAATAGTACTGAATAGCTTATTTGGTTATTGAAGGAATATATGGCAATAGGGAAACACAAACATATAAATTCTAAATACATTATCAATACCCTAAAATCTTTTATACACTTTGTAAACAAAAATCTGGATATAAAAGCATGGTGTTTTGTCATATTCCCAATAGCATATACACAAATTAATATTATAACTCAGGACTCAGTAGTAGTCAAAACACTTAGTAAGAGTGGTCTAATTTTTTGGCATCAGTTGATAAGCACTAATAAAGTACTGATGACAGAGAAAATTATTAATGAGTTCAACCTTGAAAATGACATGTGGTTAACACTTCAGGGATTAAGACAAACAGTTTTAAACCAACAGGCTATAATGCAGAAGTCTGTTAGGGAATAGGTTCCGAAGTTCATAGAGCAGTTAATAACGCTTATGGAATTTCCCACAAATGGGAAAGGAATTTTATCAGTATTGTACAAATTAGTTAAAGAAACAAGAGTTCATAATAAACAAAATATATCGAAACACTATGAAACAGTTAATGGTAAAA
This sequence comes from Protopterus annectens, assembly GCF_019279795.1. NCBI lineage: Eukaryota > Metazoa > Chordata > Ceratodontiformes > Protopteridae > Protopterus > Protopterus annectens. Next base: position 351,128,935 of record NC_056728.1, on the reverse strand, counting down.
TGCTAGATGACGAAGATAAAAAACTAATTCTTACATCTCCAAAACTAATATCTTTATCACTATATTGGCAACTTTTCACATGGCAGTTTATACATAGAACATACTTAACACCACACAAATTAGAATTAATATATAATAAAGAAAATAGGTGTTGGAGATGTAAATCACAATCAATAGCCAATTGACAACACATATTCTACGAATGCCATTTCCTTAAACAATATTGGGAAAGTATTAACTATTTGTTACACTGTTCACTGATAATTTCCAACTTACAAAATCTCTAGTTTTGTTGAATACACCTGTGCTGTCTTGTTTTCCAAACAAAAATATATAGTTTTGTGGACATTCCTTGCTATTGCAAGAAAAATATTACACAGAACTGAAAAGTTGTAACTCCTCCCAATTTTAAACATTTTATAAACATGATTTTATCAGTCTTGCAGTTGGAATTGAAAACAATTAAGGAATGAACAGAATGACCTACTTTCTTAAGCATTGCCTGGTAGAAAGTAAATCATGCTAGAAACAGAAGGATGTAATAAATTATAATCTTATTCAAAGATACATTCAAGAAAACAGTTTTTCAGTATAGACATCCTATGTAAATAGCTGGCTTTGTAATGTTTGTTTTTGGAATTGTTTCTCCACTTTAAGCTTTGACTATGTAAATATTTCTTTAACATACATACTGTATATATGTTTATGTTTATGAAAATCAGTAAGAATTTATTCAGTAAAAAAAGTTTTAGCATTTGGTTTCTGTCTCCCCTGAAAAGAATACTCTGGATAAGGAACAAAGTTACTTCCCCAGAAGTGGCAAAAAAAAAAAAAAAAACACACACACTGATCAGACCAAGATTCAAGTTAGCAGTTGGTGAAAAGCGTTTCTCCAGGAAAGGATCCACCTTACGGAACCAACTACCCACAAAAAAAAAAACAAAAAAAAAAAAAACTCTGCAACTCTAGCATCATTCAAAAAGGATCTTAAGAAACATTTTATTTATTTATTTATTTGCAATTTGATTACCGGGGAAGTCCAGTGGGTCAAACTGACCCATTTTCAGTGAAGGCCCGGGGAGAAAAGCTCCAAGATGCATTATACAATTTAGATACAAATGATAGTTAATATTAAAGATCTTATGTAGAATAGTTACTCATAAATGCATTCAGTATCATGCATAGTTAAATTGATTAAGCTTGAAGGTAGGGATCATGCAGTTTCATTTGAGGAAAACAGATATGGGTTAGGTGTGGAAACAGTTTACATACAAACCTTTTAAGAAAATGTAAATACGCTTTACATACACACATCAACAGTAGAATGCTATTTACAATATTTACAAGGTTGGGCTGTGTGAGGGTAGTTGTAGGAGGTGAGAGCTTAGAGAGAAGCTATAGAAATTGTTGAGAGCTTAGATAGGGTCATAGGAAGATAACTATGAGAGTTGTAGAGCTTGGGAACCAGAATGAGAACCCCCTTGGATTAGGTTGGGTGAAGGCAGGTACATTTCCATTTAGTGGACAGGTGTTTGAATAGTTGGGCTTTGAAGTTTTCTGAGTTTGGTATGGTTCTTAGTGTGGAGGGAAAGGAATTCCATTTTTTGCCTAGTGAGAAAGATAGGAGAAGATGGCCAGCAGGACGTTTAGGTTTATGGATAGTAATTAAGTTCTGATTTTCAGATCTGAGAGCTCTGTTGAGTGTATAAGGGGGAAGGATGTTAGTTAGAGCGGGACATTTTGTTGGGTGAAATATGAGTCTATGTGCAGTAGTGAGTTGGAGATAGTCTAGGTAGTTTGGGAATTCAAGCCAATTCAGGGATTGTAGGGTTAGGCAGTGATGGGTGGTATTTTTAGATTTAGAGGCAAATTTAGAGATTTTGTTGTAGCAGTTTTCTAGTTTAGAGGTGATAGAGGAGGACAGGTTGGTTAGGGGATGGGCTCCGTATAATAAGGAAGGAAGAAGATAAGTTGAGGCCAGAGTTTGCCTGGTAGAGTTAGAGAGAAAGCAATTATTCCTATACAGCATACCTAGCTTTTGGTGGGTTTTCTTAATATTTTGTTGAATATGAATATCAAACTTGAGGTGTTCATCTACAGTAATGCCAAGTAGTTTGGCAGAGGGGACTACTTCTATAGGTGAGTTGGTTTGACTATAGACTTTGAAGTTGATTTTATCATAGGAGAGGGTCTTTGTGGGAGGGACTAGTAGAATCTTTGATTTATTTGCATTGAGAGAGAGGTGGTTTTGGCGCATCCAGTTTTCAGTTGTTGAGAAGGCAATTTGGGTTTTAGTCAGCAATTCAGAGAGGTTTGAGGCAGAGCAGACTAAGGTTGAATCGTCTGCATATTGAATGATTTTAGCATCAGGAACAGCAGTGTGAAAGTTATTGATGAAGATGTTAAAAAGCATTGGCCCAAGGATGGATCCCTGTGGTAAGCTAGTTGGGGTAGGTAGGAAGGAAGAGATGGAGTTATTCTATTTGACTGCCTGTGATCTGTCTGATAGATAGCTGGAGAACCAGGATAAAGCATTATGTGAGAGATTAAAGTTTTAGAGATGACAGAGAAGGTGCTTGTCGGAAACAGTATCAAAGGCTTTAGACAGATCGAGTAAAATAGAAAGTAAGTGGCCTGAATTTCAGGCTTGATTGACAGTTTCTAGGAAAGAGAGTAGAGCGGTTATTGTGCTGTGGCCTGGACGGAAGCCATGCTGGGTAGGAGTGAGATGACTGTTTTGGGTCAGGAAAGGCATAAGTTGGAGGTGGATGCATTTTTCTAGGATTTTGGAGATTGGTGAGAGCAAAGAAATGGGGCGAAAGTTTGAGATGCTGGTATTTTTGCCTCCTTTACAAAGAGGAAGAATATAAGCTGAGCACCAGAGTTTGGGGACGTATGATTCTTTTATGGATATGGATAATGATGCTGATTGGGAGTGCAATGCCATCAGCAGCACATTTTAGGAAGGAAGACGGAATAGTGTCGGGAGCGTTAGAGCAAGGTTTAAGTTTGGACAAAAGTTTTTTTATAAAGTTAGTGGAGATGGGTTTGAGTTCAAACAGATGAGGTAAGTTAGAAGGGAGAGAGTGTAGAGCAGTTGGGTTATTATTGGGAAATGTCTTGGTGAGGGTAGTAATAGTGTCTATGAAAAATGAGTTAAAGTCAGAGCCAAGTTCGAGATCAGATTTACTTGGGCCAGGACAGGGATTATTCTTGGAGCCTGGATTGAGGAGTGAGTTTACAGAGTTCCAGAATTTTGGGGGGGGTTTGTGAGTTGGATGAAGTGGTGATGACTGTACCCAAGGGTGAGAGACTGGTGATTGGAGCAGATTTCAATGGGCATGTTGGTGAAGGGAACAGAGGGGATGAGGAAGTGATGGGTAGGTATGTTGTTAAGCAAAGTATTGCAGAAGGTCAGATGGTAGTGGATTTTGCAAAAAGGATGGACATGGCTGTGATGAATACGTATTTTAACAAGAGGGAGGAGCATAAGGTGACATACAAGAATGGAGGAAGATGCACACAGGTGGATTATATCTTGTGTAGAAGGGCCAGTCTGAAGGAGATTGGAGACTGTAAAGTGGTGGCAGGGGAAAGTGTAGTTAGGCAGCATAGGATGGTGGTTTGTAGGATGACATTGGTAATCAAGAAGAGGAGGATGAGTGTGAGGCCAGCACCAAGGATCAAATGGTGGAAATTGGTAAAGGGAAATTGTGAGGTGATGTTCAGGGAAGAGTTAAGACAGGCACTGGGTGGCAGTAAAGAGTTACCGAACAGCTGGGTAACTACAGCAGAGCTAGTAAGGGAGACTGCTAGAAAGGTGCTTGGTGTGACATCTGGAAAGAGGAAGGAGGACAAGGAGACCTGGTGGTGGAATGAAGAAGTACATGAGAGTATACAGAGAAAGAGGTTGGCGAAGAAGAAGTTGGACTGTCAAAGAGATGAAGAAAGTAGACAAGAGTATAAGGGGATGAGGTGCATGGCAAAGAGAGAGGTGGTGAAGGCTAAGGATAAGGCTTATGAAGAGTTGTATAAAAGGTTGGACACTAAGGAGGGAGAAAAGGACCTGTACCGATTGGCTAGACAGAGGGACCGAGCTAGTAAAGATGTGCAGCAGGTAAAGGTGATAAAGGATAATGAAAGAAACGTACTCACAAGTGAGGAGAGTGTGTTGAGCAGATGGAAAGAGTATTTTGAGGGGTTGATGAATGAAGAGAATGAGAGGGAGAGAAGGTTGGATGATGTGCGGATAGTGAATCATGAAGTGCAATGGATTAGCAAGGAGGAAGTAAGGATAGCTATGAAGAGGATGAAGAACAGAAAGGCTGTTGGTCCAGATGACATACCTGTGGAAGCATGGAGGTGTTTAGGTTAAATGGCAGTGGAGTTTTTAACTAGATTGTTCAATGAAGTCTTGGAAAGTGAGAGGATGCCTGAGGAATGGAGAAAAGGTGTTTTGGTACCGATTTTTAAGAATAAGGGTGATGTGCAGAGCTGTAGTAACTACAGAGGGATTAAACTGATCAGTCAAAGCATGAAGTTATGGGAAAGAGTAGTGGAAGCTAGGTTAAGAAGGGAGGTGATGATTAGTGATCAGCAGTATGGTTTCATGCCAGGAAAGAGCACTACATATGCGATGTCTGCTTTGAGAGTGTTGATGGAGAAGTACAGAGAAGGTCAGAAGGAATTGTGTTGTGTCTTTGTGGATTTAGAGAAAGCATATGACATGGTGCCTAGAGAGGAGTTGTGGTATTGTATGAGGAAGTCAGGAGTGTCAGAGAAGTATGTAAAAGTGGTACAAGATATGTACAAGGGTAGTGTGACAGCGGTGAGGTCTGCAGTGGGAGTGACGGATGTGTTTAAGGTGGAGGTGAGATTACATCAAGGATCAGCACTGAGCCCTTTCTTATTTGCAATGGTGATGGACAGGTTGACAGACGAGATCAGACAGGAGTCCCCGTGGACTATGATGTTTGCAGATGACATTGTGATCTGTAGTGAGAGTAGGGAACAGGTGGAGTAGACCCTGGAGAGGTGGAGATATGCTCTAGAGAGAAGAGGAATGAAGGTCAGCAGGACTAAGACTGAATATATGTGTGTGAATGAGAGGGAGGATAGAGGAATGGTGAGGATGCAGGGAGTAGAGGTGGCGAAGGTGGATGAGTTTAAGTACTTGGGAGCAACAGTTCAGAGTAATGGTGAGTGTGGAAGACAGGTGAAGAAGAGAGTACAGGCAGGATGGAGTGGGAGGAGAAGAGTGTCAGGAGTGATTTGTGATGGACGAGTACCAGTAAGAGTGAAAGGGAAGGTCTACAAGAGGGTAGTGAGACCAGCTATGTTATATGGGTTGGAGACAGTGGCATTGACAAAAAGGCAGGAGTCAGAGCTTGACGTTGCAGAGTTAAAGATGTTAAGATTTGCACTGGGTGAGATGAGGATGGACAGGATTAGGAATAAGTATATTAGAGAATCAGCCCAGGTTGGAAGGTTTAGAGACAAAGCCAGAGAGGCAAGATTACGTTGGTTTGGACATGTGCTGAGGAGGGATGCAGAGTATATTGGAAAAAGGATGCTAAGGATGAAGCTGCCAGGTAACAGGAAAAGAGGGAGGCCTAAGATAAGGTTTATGGATGTGGTGAGAGAGGACATGCAGGTGGTTGGTGTGACAGAGCAAGATGCAGAGGACAGAAAGAAATGGAAACAGTTGATCTGCTGTGGTGACCCCTAACGGGAGCAGCCGAAAGAAGTAGAAGAAGAAGGACTAAAGTTTGATATAGTAGGATTTTTTTGTCTTTGGTGATTATTCGTTTTACAATGTTGCAGAGCTGTTTATATTGGAGCAAGTTATTGTCCAGTTTATTGTTTTGGTAAAGCTTCCATAGTTTGTCTCTGTGGTGCATAATCTGTTTTGTCTCTTTGGATAGCCAAAGAGCAGTTTTAGTTTTTATCCTTTTGTTTCTTAGTGGGGCTAGTGAGCTTAAAGTATCAAGGAAGGTATTGCTCAGGCTGTGGATTGCATTGCATTACTGAAACTAAGTGGAAATTCCTTAAGATTCCAAGAGCAGGATAAGTTATTTCTTACACTTATTTCACTGAACTGCATTTCTGAAACGCTTATAATTGTGCTATACAGTTGATCTACTACATTTTGCACTGTTATAAAGCTTTTTTATTGTTTCACTGCATTTATGTACTGTTTTATACTGTTTTAACTGTATTTTTCATTGCTAGATATGGTTTCATTACTCTAATTGCATGTTTACTGAATTACTTAACTGTAAACTGCTTTTTCATACTTAGAATTGTATTTTCTGTTTGTGAGTGCATTTTTGAGGTTTCTGTGTTCTACAGTTCAGAAGTGTAATAGTGTGCATCACTATAACTGTCTGTTTACAGTTAAAAGCATTCTCTAGAGTCTGCTTTTGCTCCTTGATCTGTTTAAAACTTTCATTTAGCGGCTACAGCTAGGAACTGTAATTTTTCCCTCTCACCCTCCCTAGTGTTGTGGTGTTTTTATACTTGGTGGCTTTGCAGTTGCCTGCTCATACTGTATATTTGATCTGTGACACTCCTCCCAGTCTAGTGTCATTAGTTCATTCAATCTAATAGAGAACATTTGTGAAGGCAAACCCACTCAGATTCTTAATGTTGAATTAACTTCTGTTCCAGCTTTCTCCATTTCCACTTTTACTGAAAAAAAAAATTCTAAGCTTGCTTCCCCCCTTTCCTGTGGCAGGTCTTGTCCAGATACAGATTTGCTGTGTCCAGGACTGTTTGGGAGCTCCTGAGCCCCCCCCCCCCACTTAACTAGAGTTAAACTATTCCTGGCGCAATAAAGTCTGTTCTTCAAATTTTCCCTTGCAACTAGACAGCTTTTAAGTTTTAGCACTCAGATCTGTTTCTTTGAGCTCAGCACTTGTTCAGAACTCGTTGTAAGCACTAAATAAGTTACAAATTACTACAGCACTCAACTTTCCTCACTTGTCTAGAGGAAAACAGTTTTTAGTACTTAAAAAATAAGCACCTATTCAGGCATGTCTAAAGGTCAGCTCGTGGGGTTTTCTCCTGTCTACCTGATGAATCTAAGCATCTTGGGGCAATGCAGCAATTGCCTTATGCACACAGACAACCCTCTCCTCCTACCACCCAACACTATGACCTGTGAGAGATGCACTTATATAGCCAAACTGGAAGCAAAGCTCTCTTCATCGAAGACTGGACTAGACAGTCAAGAGGAGTAGGTAAACAGTTGCACCACACCACACTCATCACATAGTCCCTCAAAACCTACACCACCAAAACACATGCACAGAAGCACAAAGCACACACCTACATTCGCAGAGGCTCTCAGTAATAACTTGCCCAAATAACAGAGACCTCCAAAGCAGAAATGCAAGCAACCTCCACCTCCCAACACAACCCAAATGACACATAGCCCACATACTCAGTGTGCCACTCAACTACAGCCCATAAGGCATAACGTACCCAAAACTCTAGTCATAGGTGACACTATAGTCAGGCACACTAATGTTCCACTCACCAGGCTAAACAAGGAAAAAGTTATTGTCAGCTGCCTGTCAGGTGCCAGGATCCTCCACATAACGCACGCACTCAGGTCACTCCACAACAAGTACAAATATGACTCTGTCATTGTTCATGTTAGTGTGAATGACCTGAGACGTACCTCCCTGGACTACATGAAAAGAGACATGGAGGAGCTCTCCGATCTTGTAGCCCAGGCAGGTATGACCCTAGCCCTGAGTAGCATCCTGCCATCACCCAGAATGATACCATAGCACAAGGACAAAATGATTGACTTTAAATATTGGCTAAGCTTCTGGTGTCATTCTAAGGGAATCCAGTATCTGTCTGCCTGGGATGACATGATTGACAGACCACGCTGCTTTGCCAGAGATGGCCTGCACCTGTCGCCCTTGGGATTCCGGATACTGGCAAAGGCTCTTGCTACCCCTATAGTGCCTTTTTTAGGAAAGGTTCAAATGACAAATTCGCCACCGTAACAGGTACAAGCAAGCAAAATCTGAGGGTAATGCTACTCAATGCTAGAAGTCTAAACCTCAAAATGCACTCACTCGAGGCACTCCTTAAAATGGAGAACATTGACATCTGTGCAGTGACAGTGACCTGGTTCAAAGCTCCAGAGAGCACCCCTGCATTACCAGGCTATAATTCATACAACACCTTTCGGCCACCAAACCCGGACGGAAACACTAAAGGTGGAGGCATGTCCATATTCATTAAGGATATCCACACCTCCAAGCTAGTTGCTCAGCATAATGCATCCGAGATTATCCAAGTTCAACTAACTCTGGGCAAAACCGCAATCCAGATTGTAGCTTGCTACAGATCCCCCCGCCATGCCCCAGGATTCCCACTCCTCTTTTCTCGATACACTGGAAAATATTAAGGTACAAGCCAACACTCTAATAATGGGTCATTTCAACTGCCCTACCATTAACTGGGAAAACTACTCATGTACCAACTCTTTTGCTCAATGTTTTCTGGAAATCATCACTTCCAATGCCTTGGATCAACTTATCCACACCCTCAACAGGGGCAGCAATATCCTAGACCTGGTCATCACCAACATGGGTGACTGGTGTTCCATACCAGAGGTCAGCTCCTCGTTGGTCAGATCCAACCACAAGCTAATCACCCTAGACATCCACATCCTGCTCCCACCCCCCATTAGGAAAACAACTGTAAAAAATTTCTCCAAAGCCAACTTCATGCTTCTTAAGACAGAAGTGGCAAACTTCACGACACCCATGCAGATGAACAATAGAGGTACGACTGCTGAATCCTACACAAATGCACTTTATAAGCACTTACACGAGTGCATGGATCATGCCATCCCTAACAGAAACAAGATGCTATCCTCCAAAAAAGGAAGCAATCTGGTGGTCTTCTGCCATAAACAAATGCTACAACAGAAGAAAGAAACTGTTGCAAAAATGAGTAAAATCCCACGATTGGAGGAACTCCCTGGTCAGCCTCAGTAAGAAGCTGAGATCCCTCATAAAATCCTCCAAAACTAGTTATGAAAACAAAATCGCCACTGATTCTAAGGACAACCACAAAGCATTCTATAGCTATGTCAAGAATCTCAATGGCAACAATCATATCTGCTCTGAGTTACAGCACAATGACAGTAAATATACAGAACCAACTGATATTCACAGCATCCTGGCAGATAGGTTCAGTGCTAACTTTACCCCTCTCACCTCCTAAAGGGCCCATCTTTATACAGGAAGAATGCAAAGTTCCTGTAATCATGGCTGCACAGGTAAAAACCTCACTCTCCAAAGCCAAGAACACAGCATCCATGGGAGCTGACAACATCCCAGGCTGCCTTATACATGAACTACAGAATGAACTGGCACCCCACCTAAGTACCATGTTCAATCATAGCCTCACCTCAGGCTTTGTGCCCATTGAATGGCGCACCATGATGGTTATCCCACTCCACAATGGGGGGGCCACAACAGACCCCGGGAACTACCGCCCCATTAGCCTGACGAGCCTAGTCTGCAAGACCATGGAACGTATCATCATGGAACTCATAAACAAAGACATTGGAGATCTCCAAACTCTGGACCCCACACAGTTCAGGTTTGTAAAAGGCATATCATGTCTCCTAAATCTGGTAGCCTTCTTTGAAGTAGTCACCAAAGCCATAGATGAGGGTAAGGTAGTTCACACAGCCTATCTAGATCTTGCCAAGGCATTCAACACCATACCCCACTCTGGAATTATAGATAAACTCACTAAACTAGGTATAAATCCCTATGTCACAAGATGGGTTGCCAACTGGCTTACTGACAGAACCCACACTGTGAAAGTAGCAGACTCCAAATCAAACTTCAAACCAGTGACAAGTGGAGTACCACAGGATTCAGTCCTGGGTCCTCTCCTGTTTGGTATCTACTTCTCTGAAGTACAGGCTAACACAGAAGGTCTTTGGCTAACTAAATTCATAGATGACTGCAAACTAGGAGCCATAATCGAAACTCCTAATGATGTGCACATCCTACAAAAGGACCTCACTGAGACAGATGCCTGGTGTCAAAGCCATGGTCTCAAGCTCAATGCCAAAAAGTGCATTGTCATCCCCTTTGGTAAAAACTCTGTACCCATGAACTACCACATAGGCGGTAGTCTACTTAACACCAAAAGTGTGATAAGAGACCTTGGGACACAGGTGGACAGTAGTCCCTCCTTTGATAATCACATTGCCACAGTGGTCAGGAAATCCTTCTATGTGGCACACCTCATCACAAAAGGTTTCTCATCCAGAAAAGAAGAGGTCATTGTTCCCCTCTGCTCATCACTCATTAGACCCATTATAGAGTACAATGCCCCTTTTGGTATGTACCACACAAGACATCTACAACAACTGGTAAGTCTGCAAAAATACCTCACAAAGAGGATTACTGACCTCAAACAGATGCCTTACACAGACCATCTCAAAAAACTCCAGCTTTACTCTGTCGCATATTGCCTACTCAGAGGCAATCTCTGTCTAACATACAAAGCTATGTCAAACCTAGAGCTATTGGACATGCTCCACTTAAAGAAATCCCAATCCCTCCGAGCTACATGCTCTAGAGACCTAAACCTTGTCACCACAATAAACAGAACATGGTGGAGTGATAGATTCCTGTCCCAGAGACTTCCCATACTCTGAAATAGACTACCTATCTATGTCAAACAGAGCTCCTCATTAGCGCTCTTCAAGAAAAATCTTGATGATTGGATAGGTAATAGGAAATTCACCCCAGGGATCACTTCTGTGGTTCTGCTTGACAGGGGCATAGGAAAATAATTTTCTTGGGTGGCGAAATCCAGGGTACCATTTTGGCTAGGCTTGTATAGGCCCTAGGGCCATTAGCCTAGTACCTACCTATGAACCTATGAACCTATGAACCTATGAAGACAGAGTTGAAGTATTCTATATCCTTGTCAAGAGGAAGGATGTTTAGAATTTGCCAATTCATTTGTTTGAAAGTATTTGAGAAAGTAGTTGGGTTGAAGCTACTGAGCTTCCGAGTTTAAATGTACTGATGTTGGTGTGGGGAGGAAATAGTTGAGCGATGCATGAAGGCTGGGAGGTGGTCTCTAAAGGTATCAGGAATTGTGCCAGAATTGGTTATTTTATTTGGATCTGAGACTAGGATCCAATCTATAGTGGATCCGGGAGGGATTATTTTGTTAGGTCAGGTGATGGAGAGGATTATTTGAGTGACGTTATAGAGGTTAATGGATAGAGAGGGAGAGGGGCAATTGATTTTATTCCAGTCAATATTCACATCCCCAAGGATATAAGTTTCATAGTTAATTTCAGTAGAGGCCCATAGGAGAATATTTTTGAGTGTAGGGATATTGTTACCAGGTGAGATATACAGGGCAATGATGCAGATATTTTTATGTTTATTTAGTTTTAGAATTCCAGCAGTTAGTTCAGTGTTCTGGAATTGAGGAATTGGAATTTGGAGGGGAATTAAGGTAAGAAGGTTGGAGTAGATTAGGGCAGTGACTCCACCTTTTTTATTTAGTCAGTCATTTCTGAGACAATGAAATCTTGGGGGCAGAATCTCAGAGTTGGAGATAAAGGGCTTGAGCCAGGTTTCAGAGATGGTGGTTATGACTTAACCAAGCTTGAAATTGGTGTACTTTGTTGTTTAGACTTTGTGCATTAATTGTAAAAACCTTTAGGGTGTTGAAATAGGAGGAAGAGGTTAAGGGATGAGTGTTATTAATAAAGGATGTAGGACCAGGGTTAGGATGGATATCACCAACTTGGACTAGGTTGTTGAAGGAGATATCCTTTAGCCATATTGGTCTGCCAGGCATGAATTTTGGTAGATTGTAGATTGGAGCAGGTGACAGTATCTTGACTTTAGAGGAGAAGAGTTTAGGGTGGAATAGGTGCAGAGGGTTGGGCTGAATGAAAGAAGAGGAGACAGAGTGGAAATGGGAGTAAGAGTGAGGGGGAAGGTGGGTTTGCATGGTAGTTGTTTTTGTAGGTGGTATTGGACAAGCATAGGTAGAATATGAGGTAGCATAGTATAAGGGAAGTAGGAACATAAAGAAGAGGCTGGGGGACTGGAGGGTGTGATAACTTGAGGAGAGCATGTTGAAGCAAAGAGAGAGTGGTATGAGTGGTTAGGAAAATAGAGAAGGCCATGAAGAAGAAAGGGTTTAAAAAGTGATGGAGGTATTCTAGCAATTTAAGGAAAGAGAAGGGGACTATAATTATTGGGTGGAGTACAGATTACAGAGTTTAAGAAGGGTGGCTATAGGTGGGAGGAGGAATGAGGGGGAGCTGGTATTGGGTAATTAGGCTGAGAGGGTGGGGTAAGATATGAATAAAGCTAGGAGTACTGGGGCGTGTGGGAATTGGGGGCAGAGTAGGGGAGCGGAGTGAGCCCGTAGGGCAAACGGAGCAGGAAAGAACACTAGTGGTAAGTATGGCAGAAAAAGTATCAGCAAAGAGCAGTTTAAAGGCTGTAGGTGGAAGTTATGAGCTAAATATTTCCAGCCAGAAAAAGAAGGCTGCCATTACAGAGGGTGGTTTAGCAGGGGGGAGAAGATATTTACAGTCTAAGGATATTAACTCATAACCAACTGTTTGTGAAAAAATAAAACGTGTTGGGATTATAAAGAATATCTAGGATTTATATTAATAGATGCTGCCACCTAATGGTAGAAGGAGATAGCAAACAGCAGGGATAGTTGGACCAGTCTTAGGTTTAAATATATTCTAGGGTAGTGATAACAGGAGGGGGAGAGGGCAAACGGTCTGCGGTAGGCTGCTAGAACACACACACACGGGAGGGCAGAATAACTCTATAGATAGTACATCGTCTACATTTAATTAGTGTTAAGCAACATACATTTACACAATCTTTTATTTTGGGGGGGAGGGTCTTCTCAGTAGTATTTTTCTAAGTACCAGGCAAGCTGGCCAATTCAGTGTGTCTCCAGGTGATGGCCGGAGGTATTCCTTTTGCATTTAAAGCAGGGAGAGAGCACACGGGATGGATTAATTTACACAATCTTGTTGGGGGGGTCTTCTCAGTAGTATTTTTCTAAGTACCAGGCAAGCTGGACAATTCAGGGTGTCTTCAGGTGATGGCCAGAGGTATTCCTTTTGCGTTTAAAGCAGGGAGGGAGCACCCGGGATGGATTGCAGGAGGCGAAAACAAGCAGCCTAAACCGCAGGACCACCACAGAGGAGCTGTGGATGCTCAGGACAGGATTTCCAATTTGCAAAATTAATCTAAGTATACCTGCTTTAGAGACACTTTTTCAAAATGCTTGTAGTTTGAAAATACGTGTTACCATTATTAATACCAGTTGTATATGTTGTAAATAAGGAAGCTCCAATGCATTGTACACTCAGTTGTAATACTGTGAAAACCATGTACCGTCACTTCTCTCCTTATAATACACATTTTGTGTATTTTGCAGTATTTTCTTCTTATTTTGTAATCAAACCTTTTGTAATTGGAATATGTATTCTATATACTATACATTGATTGGTATTGCTGTTTAATGCTAGGAAGATGCTGATGTCTGTGCAGTCACAGAGACCTGGTTCAAAGGTGTAGAAAGCACTCCTCCCATGCATGATATTAATGCCTTCCATGCATTCAGAACACAAATGAGTGTGAAAGAACTGAAGGAGGAGGTGCATCCATCTTCATTAAGGATAAGGACACCTCAAGACAAACAGTATGACTCT
>NC_056728.1:351010167-351110167 GCF_019279795.1 Protopterus annectens | reverse complement strand
CTTAGAGAGTCATATAATTACCCTTGGATTTAGAACCTAATTTAAAATCATACTTTGCATTATTAGTTCTGATAGTAGCTTTCAGTTTCTGATATTCTTGGTGCAATCTTTAATATGAGGACTTTTAGATCTCTTGCATGATTTAAGAAATGTCTTTCTTTCTTGCTATAGAGTTTATATAAGTTGGTGGGCCATCAGACTGATTTGTTCTTAAACTTCCCATTATATTAGTATCTGGTAGGTATGGCCTGGTCCAGTCCCTTATCTATGTGGGAACAGAACAACTCCTTTGTATAAATAACAGCTATATGCTTGTCAGATCTGGTGATATTGAATCTGAGGAGGTTTATCCATTTTACATCCATGAATTCAGAATTATTTTTGAAAGGGATATTTTTGTTCTCTCTTATGCTTCCTTCCTATAGCACCCTGTACAGTGCCCCATCTCCATTGCTTTGATTACCAGACACCTCCCACTCCACCTCACCCAGAGTTATCCCATAGGTCTGGGGCTTGTGCGGCTCTCAAGGGTGTCCTAGAGGTCAGGCAGTCAACATCTGCGGAGGAAGGCTCACTTTAGGATCCACCCTCTTACTCTTCCCCCCGTGTGCAGTCGCTTTGGTAAAGTTCAGAATGAGCATGTAATGTGATGTGCAGTGTTTCTCCCCCTCATCCTCAACAGCTCAGCCATGTTACTACCCTCTTCATCCTTTGAACACACCATGCTGGTAGCAACATCCCCAACCTCTATCAGGGAGTGTCCCTGGAGATGCCCACTGGGCCACACTCCTCCCAGGGATAGACTCATTTCTCCCTGCCACTCTGTCATTCACTTGAGCTGTTAATCAAACCTAGATCTGACAGGCTGTAGGTGGGGCTTTATTCCTCTACACCACTAGAATCGTACTATGAATAAGAATTATTGACTGTAGAGGTTTTTAAAATTTTGAAAGAGAATGTTACAAGTTTGTGGCCAAGCCAGACTTAAACAGGGATGGAAAAATTTGTAGGGGTGATACGCATAGTGGACATATATTAGTTAGGATCAGGTCAAGAATATCATGTCTTCTTATTAGTTTGTTAATAAATAAATAAAAAGTCTTTTGAACAAATTGTTAAATTAATGAATCTCTGGCATACCCAACATTAGAGGTATATGTGCTCCAGGCTTTTAAAGGGAAATTGAAATTGCCCAATATAACAGCATTTTTAGTAATAAGTAGCCCCTCAAGTACACTTAGAAATCTTACATGGTCCTCAGGAGACATGGATGGTGTGCTGTAGCAAGATGTAAGTCGATAGATTGTATTATCAACGGTAAGGTGGAGTGAACTCATTTCAGTGTGAGAGTCTCTGTAAATCCCTCTAGTAGTGATGTGGTCCTTGACAAATATGAAAACACCACCCCAGGTTCCATCCAGCTTTGATGCATGGTAGACACAAAACTGAGGAAGAGAGGAAGTGCTTTCTGTACAATTAAAATAACTTTCAAAAACTGCGCACGACATAGGTGTTCATGCTACAGGAGAGCTTCATGATAAAGCAATATTTTGCTAAGATGTCTGAATTGTCAGACTTTATATGTCTGTTTGCATGTCCCAAAGAGTTATGTGCCTCAAGTCATTCACACACATATGGACTACAACTTGGTCATATAATATTTTTGTGGTGAGAGGGACTTCGGACCTCTTGTGATGTCATGAATCCTGTCACCAGAAAGACAACTAACTATAACTCTGTCTTTGTCAAGGCCTTTGAGTGTGGAGTCAGTGTGGCTGACAGCACAGCCACCAATTACTAGGGCATTACTGCTTTTCACATTGATTTAAGTTATTAGATGGCTTGCGGTGAACCTCCTGGTCACATTTTACAGTGGGTGAGTGTGGTATGAACATGATGGATATCTGCTGAGATATAGCCTCCTTAATCATAGGATTCTTAGGTAGGGACGTTTTGTAACAGACTCAGCATAAGTCAGTTTAGTGTGGCTGTGATGAGATATGGGTAGTAGTGAATGATGCTCACAGGCATCTTATTGGGTGAGAGGGATGCCCCCATATTGCAAAGATATTTTCTCACTTCAAAAACTGAATTACTCATGTCAGGTAGAAATTCATTCCCTGTGGGTATATAGCAGTTTCCACACTGCTTCAGAGTACCAAGTGCTATAAAGCAGACATTTGAATAGATATAAGCAGTTTAATTTTCCATACTGAAATGCATGAGTAGCAACTGATAGCAGCATTGCAAAACCATGCACACCTTTCAGCAATACAATTACACTGAGATGCTCACTGAGCACATTGACCAGTGAACAAACACCCAATGAGTCCATTAATTAGTAATGAGTTAGTGATGTTCCATACTGATATGCTTTTAAGGTACATTGCACTAGACACTTCATGGATAGTGAAACATTAAGTACAGCCCCTTCTTCAGCTGGAAACACTTTACTAGGCCTAAGCAAATGTAACATTTTAGAAACTAATCTTCCTCTGCAGGGGAGATATCTGAAACACTGCATTGAAGTTTTCTCCTCCTGTTTCTCTCTCTCTTTTTAACCATGAAAGCCTGCTCTTCTTGCTTGTTTAATCTCCTCTGCCACTTCCCTTTCTTATCCTTGTTTTTTTATTATCCAGTACTATGTTAATCTTTTGATGATATTTGCAGAATTAGATTGTCTTTCACTGCATCCACTTCTCCTCTACCTTTTGTTACTTTCTACTAGGTTAGCTGCCCTTTTGAGCCATTTTTAGCCTAGCCAATTACTCCATGTGAGAGTCAAACCCTGCACCTTGTGTTTGTAAGGTAAACACCTTAATTTTTATGCCAACCTCCCCCCTTTTAAAATGCTTTTGTGTCCTTCCTTCCTTCTGAGAGCTTTGCTCTTGATACAACATTGCTGACATCCATTTGTTAAACATATAACATTCTGGTTATGATCATAGAGCCTATCAGAATGGCTTGTGTTATGGCAGCCCCTAACCACTCATGCATACATACTTACATATATATGTACTTGCCAACATATATTTATACTCTGTGAATCTAACAGGGCTGTTATATCTGACCCATACCACTATGTTTCTGTTTCCATTATACACATACTACAAAAAAGGGATCAAAGAGCACAGCAAGGCAGAGTCAACAAAATAAAATACAAACAACAGAAAACAGATTCACAGACTCTGTGTACGTTACATAATTCAGAAGTTTAATATAAAACACAAAGCTTTCAGATAAAATAATCCTACATCCTTCATCAGCGTAAAAACATTGATGAAGGATTATTTTATCAGAAAGCTTTGTGAATATTTCTGTTGTTAGGCTTCCATTATACACATACCCAGCAAATTCTTGAAACGTTTCAAGGTTATTACACTGCATATATCGTTGATTCATAACTCATATGCTTTTCCATTACCTCAGAACTTTCTCACAGTCAGATTGTGTCTTTGATGTTGTAACATGTTAGCCTCCTCTGCCCTTGAGACTGCAGATAGGTTTGGCCTCCTTATATTCAGACTGTTGTTTGAATGAGTGTCAATGCTTTTCTTAGATGAATAAATGCACCTCGTGTACTTCTTTACTCCAGCAATTAAAAACTAAGTGTTACACAGTGTTTTCCTATATGCTAATGCTATAATCCACTTTTAACTTTGTGTATCTCCTTTGAATCTGTTCAAGCTTTCTCTTATGTTTCTTAACGAATGGGCATCAAACAGTGCAGTAAACTTCAATGTCAGTCTGCAGTACAGATGCATTAAATCCATTTAGTTCAAACGTTTATCTGAATGAAATGCACTATCTGTTGTAATGCAGAGGGCAAGCTGCCAGTTAATTTCAGGTGCAATTAATTGCAACTGACCGAAGACATATCTGCTAGAAGATGTATGAGCAGGTCATATAAGATGCATCTTGCACATAACCAGCATCAGACCATTGTTAATAAACTATTTATTTATTTATTTCCAGTTTGGTGACCGGGGAGATCCACTGGGCTCAAAGAGCCCGTTTTCAGTGGAGGCCCGGGGAGAAAAGCTCCATAGTACAGAGTATAAACTACATAATTTAGACTACATAGTACAAATAAAAGCTAGATAAGTCAAAGTTAACAAAATACAAAACACAGTAGCAAAAAGGTGCAGTAACAACTTGTAAGTATTAAATAGCAAACTCAGAACAGTTAAACTGCAACGTATATACAATATATAATACATATTTACATGTTTGTAGGTTGAGAACAGTAGTAGAGAGTAGAATTCTTTCATAGGTTAGAAATGTCAGATAGTGATCTGAAAGTAGTTATCGAGGGATCGATCCCAGGTAAGTAAGGAAAGAAATGGGGCTTTGAATGTGATAAAAGTGATCACGAGTTAAGGAAGTTAGGTAGGTAGAGAGCAGCTGCACTTCCAGCTATGGGAGAGGTAGGAATGCAGCTGGCTTTAAGTGTTCAAAGTTTTCAGAGATTCGTAGAGATGGAGGGAGAGAGTTCCATTTTTTGGCTAAGGTAAAGGACAGAAGTAGCTTCCCAGTGGGACGGTTTGGTTTATACACGGAGATTAGGTTTTGGTGGGCAGATCTTAGGGGTCTGTGAGGGATGTATGAAGGTAAGATGTTAGCAAGTGCTGGACATGTATTAGGTTTGAAAATTAGCTTGTGGGCTGTACAGAGTTGGAGGTAGTCCAGGTAATTGGGAAGTTCTAGCCACTGCAGCTGGTGGAGAGGTATATATATATATATATATATATATATATATATATATATATATATATATATATATATAAAATATATATATTAATGAATAAAATAAAATAAATATATTTCATTTTACTTCCCAGGAATATTGTAATTTTGCTAACTCTCACAGTGATATTATTATTATTATTATTATTATTATTATTATTATTATTATTATTATCATTACAGTTTAAAGTCATATTTATATTTTGCTGTAGAGACTTCATTCCAGAATTTAATATCCATTCTATATAAAGAAGGAGTAGACCTAGGAACAAACCCCAGGACATGCACTGAGTGATCCATCTTAACTTTCTGACTCTCATCTCGGCTAGTGCTTCAAAGGATAAAAATTTGCACCTACCACACACCCAATATATGTATTTATCTATCTATCTGTCTCTCTATATATTTATATACACACACAAACACACACACACACACACACACACACACACACACACACACACACACACACGCACGCACACACACACACACACACACACACACACACACACACACACACACACACACACACACACATATATAAATGGCCACACGTGTACACATATTTCGGAGATGATGAGCTGGCATCATTAGTCAGTCCTGAGTCCCAGTTAGCTCCACAAGTCTCAGTGTCAGGTATGTTAAATGTAAAGAGGTTGCGGACTGAAGAAGAAGTGTTTGATGCCAGATATGCAAGCTCCAGGAGGCAGGTCAGTTCCAAAACTGGTGACACAGCAACAGGAATCAGCAAAAGAGCTAAGAAAGATGGAAACATGGGCCAACCAGATCCACCCTAGAAACGGAAGGGGAGATGGGATGATACCGAACTCAATTTGGGTCTTAAGAAAGTCCTTCATCATTGGTTCCCAATCAGCTTCTAAAGTACTTATGTAAGAGCTAAAGGATTTAATTGCTGCAGCAGGGGAGGTTTCAGTGGAATAAACATGGACATCCCTCTTTTGAAAGAATTTCTGCTTAACACCTTAGAGGGAAATTTGTCTCTAATTACAATAGAAGGTGAGGAAATGATCACAGAGCCATTCTCTGTCCTGGGAACCTTCGACTCCAATCTGACATCGTCCAATTTCATTTTCTTTCTGTCCTTTTCCTTTCCGTTCCCTTTTCATTTTTCATCTTTATGCAAAGCTGGAGAATCCTTAGGCAGAAGACCTGTAATAAATAACTTATTCCTCCTATGTGCCAGAGCTCTGGATCTGAATCCCTGACAGAAAAAGCAGATAGAGCAGTCAACCTCAAATGCCTGGGCCCTAAACAGACTACACAGCATTCATGCAGATTTTGAGGTGGGATTTTGTATCCGCACCTTGAATACTTTTTTAAAACATTTATCCATCCTGTTGCAAGATCAAACAAAAACCACAAACAAACCTGAGAACAGAATCTGCTAGGCAGATAGCTTAAATGTTGCACAAAGCTCCCAACAGCTATGATTTAGGACTGGTGGTATGACATTGGCCCTCAGACTTAACCTCGCTTCTCCTGGATTGATGATGTTCCTTGTAATGTCAGACCTGTTTATGGGTGCATACCTTATTAACTACATAAACTAAGGCTATACAATAACTGACTACCACTGACTCTAGAGGGTCTAATATATAAAGATCTTCTATTTTATGAAAGTGCTCCCCTTTGCATCCCTCTGCTATGAATTTGAACTATCAGTGCTATTATTTTTAATACGCAGAGGTTGAGAGGTATGATGTTGTAAGAAGTAAAGGAGTAAAAGCAAATAACAGTGAAACTTTGATTAAAGTATTGATAGTGACAATATAATTATGCAAAGTTAACAAGGAAGTTGTTGTAGAGAAAGTTCTCTTAAAATTGTAAATTTATACAACACTTATTTAGCAGGGAAGGATTGACTGTTTCCAATGGTGGCAAATGAGGTGTGCAGGGCATTATGGGAGCCTAATATTCAGGAACCTAAGACTGCGAGCACTGGCAGATGGCCAGGTCAGATCCAACAAGTGGCTCCAGTTCCCTATTGTTGGATCAGATGGATGGATGAAATGGGATCTAGTAGATCTTGATGGCTGGTCTTCTATCAGATGAATTTGCCAAGTTTTTGTGCTCGGGGTTCTACCGAGAAGATTTTAAGGTCACTGCTGTTTTATCACTTTTCCAACTGTGGGGAGATAAACCAGTAGGTTTGACTTTAGTAGTGGGCAAAATAATGGACAATCTTTTGAAAAAGAGATTGATAAATTTTCTTAAGGATATCAACTTAATTGACTGCTTACAACATGGCTTTGAGTGGGAGAGCTCCTATCACTCTAACCTTCTGTGCTTCTATGCTTGTGTCCCAGGAGAAATCGGGAAGGATTCTACACTGGATGCTGTATTGCTATATTTTAGGAATCTTTTGATAAGGATCCCCACAGTCTTGTGAGCGATTTAAACGAAATGAGGTGTCTCACACTGACCAAGTGGATTGGAAGGCGGACAGTGGATAGATTAGAAATGGTGATAAGGAGATGTTTTCTGTCACTCTAGATGGTACAGATATGTGCAGGGCCTCAGGTTTTCATCATGCTATGGTTGTTTCTGTATAGTCTATTTAGGTATTTCTGCTACTAAGAAATGGAGAACATGATCTTTTTGCTGATGACATTGAGGTAGGCGAATCTTTGTTGAATGGAAGATGATTCCAGAGTGGGGAGTTGTTTTTTTTTGTTTTTTTTTTTTTTGTTTTTTTTATAAATAGCTGTAAAATTATTTAAAATAAAATACGAGTTAATTAGCACAGATATGGTACACCATCCATAACATATGAACAAAGTATTGATGGTGACAATACTTAAGTTAGTTGACAAGGAAAATAATTTGGTGGTTGGGGTCATTTCGTAACCTTTTGACTGGAAAGGACTGAGCAGTACAACAATGGTAATGGCAAGGGCACATTTAGGTGTAACCTATCTAGTCCAAAAATAATGTAGTAATTAGTTTTGCACATGATAATAATAAACTTCCTATTATGTTTTGTTTGTTCATGAGCCCATATAGCTTTTTTATAGTTCTACAATTGATTTTAGAGAACGGAAGGAGTGGTGACATAATTGCTAAAACTGAAAATATAGAATATTGTTGGATTATCAGGATGAGAGCTGACACTTATCCTGGTCTAAATAGAGTTAATATTAATAGTATTAAGCCTGTGTTAAAAGTAAAGCATTAGTGACTTCACCAATAAATAGAAGTTTTTAATAATGTGACATAAAACTTTATGTTTATTTAATTTTATTTTATCACCTGATGAAGCATTCTAAGCAAAAGCAGTGTAAAAGCTAGTGTTGTATCTATTAAAATATTTGGATTCTATCCTTCATGGCTACTTGAGCTGATTATTTTTTGGTTTTAAGCTGGTTTTGGATTAACTAGCTTGTTTTATCTGCTGTAGTTGCCCATTTGTTTTTACATTCATTGCTTTCATTGGGTGAGAGATGACTAAGAGGGGTGTTCATTTAGTAAGCCATTAGGGTGTCTTGTAGTTTTTTTCTCCTTGGCTGTAACTGTCCATATGCAAAAATGCACTGGGAAAAAGCATGCAGTGGTGTATTCTCAGAGGGTATCCCCTCTATCCAGCAAGGGTCACATCCTTCAATTAATCCTGCCTCACCCTATTGACATGAGTAGTGGTCTTGCTGGTCTCCAGAAGGGAGATCACACTGCCCTGTGTACCTGCAAATGCACACAAACCCTTCCATCCATTTCAAATGGATTAATGCCCCTTACGGTTATATGTTTTAAACTGTTCCATCTCCAGGCACCTCATAAGAAGCTGATGCAGAACATTCTAGAATAAAACCTGAAATAATTGTTCATTACTGAATGTCCTACAACTCAAATTCATGCTTACCTTGACCTCATATGAGTGAGAAGTCTAGTGACAAAAATGTTCATTGATCCCTGGTATAGCCTTTGTGAATTTTCTTTGCACTTCTCTACTTGTAATGAATGTAGAAATGTTAATTGTAATGAAAGTAGAAATGTTAATTGTAATGAAAGTAGAAATGTATGGTGCATATTTCTGTGTTAATAGCAGTGAAGCTCTGACCAGAGCCCTGATATTATTATATATGAAGATGAACTATACTTAGTTTTGTAGGAGTTCCTAGATCTTGTTATGCCCCAGAAAATAGTACTATGTCATGCCAGAATGCATATGAGGAACGTAAGCATAAATATAGAAATCAATCGCTATTTTTTAGGGAAAAGGCAGAAATGCCACTGAGGTAAAACATCTAAAAATGCATTTAATATTGATGTGTAATACTATATGTAATGCTCTGTACAAGACACATACTCATCGATGTGTGCATGTGCATGCACAAACACACACATACACACACATGTGCATACATACACACACACAAATACACACAAAAACATACACTCACATGCTGAAAGTTATTCACAAATTCACACCCTCATCTGCATTGCGATCAGGAACTGACTTGTATTAAGGATTGCTGAGATACAGAAATTCAAGGCATGTTCCTTAGGTGTCAAGGATACTACCGCATGATCCTGCTGTGCTCTAAGCACCATGCATACGTAAAGCACTGAGAATGAGAATGAGACGGAGTAACTACTGCAAAGGAAATGGAGAAAGACTCCACACAAGCTACTCTGATACCAATATTGTGTTGCACAAGTATCCTGAAACCAAGTGTGCCCTAATACAGACTTTACCAAACTGCAAATTCATTTTACATGCAAAGTAACACTGGCTTTGCTGCAAGGTGCAGAGACCAGAGAATTTCTTCTTATAATACTTGGACTTCAAGCAGTGAACCTAATAAAAGGGGTGTACGAAGGCTTGCTTAAGAGAATCCCCCCCCCCATTTGTTTTTAAAGAATTGTGGTCTCCTTTTTGACACTGGTTTTAACTTCACATATTTAGACAGTTTATATCAGATCCATGCATCTATTTACTAACTCTTGGAGTAATGGAATTGCAGTGTGTAAGCCTGTGAGGCCTCTGTCTTACAAAGGTTAGTTTTGAATGGGCATGACAAGCTAACAAGGTTCATGAAACATACAGATGGTTTATTGTTTTCTTCAACATTTTGACTCCTGATACTAACCTGACAAAATGCAAAAATGTTGGAGGTCTTAAAATTCTTTCTCCTGTGACTAGCTGCATGCAAGACATTCCTAAAGTTTATGGTACGTGAGCATTATGCAGTCTTAGCATGTACCAGGCACTTTTGGACATGAATACTGTCATTAGAGCCTTCAGTGCATATGAGAACATTTATCGTGATGCTTTGCTATAATAGTGAAGAAAGCTGTATAAATGTGACATGAGCAAACACTTATTTTTGTGTGCTTGTACGTGTGTGTGTGTGTGTGTGTGTGTGTGTGTGTGTGTGTGTGTGTGTGTGTGTGTGTGTGTGTGTGTGTGTGTGTGTGTGTGAATGTGTTGGTGTGGTTTTGCAGAGACCACCAAATCTGCTTCATAGGACTACAGCATCTACCAAACTATCTTCTTGCAATGCACCTTTGCAACTTTAGTGTAACAAAAAATTCCATATGCAACCATGATACATAGTTTAGTTGTCTTAGCTGTCTCTAAAGAGTTTTAGCACCATCAAGCCCTATGGAACATTTGGAAAAAATCCCTTAATCTACTCCATAGGACCGGAGTTTGATAAGCAGATTGGATGCTGAAATGATCTGGCACAGGGCCAGTAAGTGGAAAATGCCAGCCCATCCAGAGTGGAGCTCAGTGAGATGACTAGTCTTACAACACTGCTGACCCCACTCGACAAATTGCAGGACCTCACTATGCCACTAGGATTAGGTGTGTCATAGTAGCCGCACACTGTATGTTAGCAAGAGACAAACCCCTCTCCTTTCTAGGAAGCAGCATGTGTCAGCCACCAGGCATGATGGAGATGATTTGAAGCTGTATCTGGAAAGGGGTCTGTGTGACAAGGGCACATAAATCCCTTCCCTGTCACCATCGCTGAGCTCTAAAAGGGATGAATATGTGAAAAAGCTCTTCCCCTGGCCAGAAAAACAATAGGCCATAGGGCTGTCACTCAGGTAGATTAACAAATGGATCTTGGTCTCATTCTTCATTGGAGAAGTGAATGAGTCATGGGGTGGGGCGTAATGAAGGGGAGCTAAGAGGAAACTTCTGCTGTGTAGCTCATTTGCGTATGTGCAGAATACTGGTAGCCTGCTTGATCCATAGTAGTATATTGTTTTTTGGAAGTCATACAGTAGAAGTCTGTCTGAATCAGGAGCTGTTTATTTCCCTGCATTAATCTGCTTGCTGGCCATTTGCTATGTGACTTTGTCTTTGACACTCATCTATAGAGTCAAGTACTCCATTAATGGTTACATGCAAATGTTGACTATTACACACACACACACACACACACACACACACACACACACACACACACACACACACACACACACTTGCAAGTGTAGACATATACATATCCAGTCAGATCTATATTAGTTCATCAAAAACTAACTTCAGAGAATAGCTGTTCATTGAACATAAATCAGTGAATGGTCATTCATCAAACATTCACATCAGCAAACGTTTTTCCCAAGACAGTTAGTTACTTGGCCAACATTAGGAAAGTTGCCCTTTTCCCCACTGTAGTGTGATCTCGGAGTTGGTATATATAAGCGGTGGAGGGGTTGGGTGCACAGTCTCTCACATTGGGGGGTGTGGGGAGCATAGACCCACCTTGGTGGGTTTGATATACTGCCATGTGTGTGTGACAGTCGGTATGTTGCCCAAGTAACTCACTGCCCTGGGAAACATGTTCACTGATGTGAACTTTCGATGAATGGCTGTTCGCTGATTTATGTTCGATAAATGGCTGTTCACTGAAGTTAGTTTTCAACAAACTAATATTGACCCATCCGGCCAACATGAAAGTAATCTTTTCCTTTTTAAAAATCTGTGGAACTGGCCAGACATGCTATTGTATCAACAAATTATAAGCGATTTATTCCACAATCTGTATTATGAATAATGCAAAATCAGGACTAATGCAAGACGCTTTTAAAAATGTTGAGGGTGTGAGATGTAGTACAAGGCATTAAAGATGAAAAATGCATAGTATAAATGCATCATTTAAGAATCATTTTACAATGTGTAATATTAGGGTCAGAATGTTAGAATTTGCATTGTAAAGTTTTTTCATTGTTTATTTTGCATGCCCTAACTCCATACACCCCCCACCAAAAAAAAAAAAGTTGTATAGTCCCACACTAAACCTTCTGTGTATATAAAGGTTTAAATGAAACTGCATCTTTTGTATGAGCAGCATTATTGTACAACAGGATGATGTCAGGTATCACAGTGCACATAAAGTGAATGCATGTGTTACAAGTGGTGATAATTTTCGGAAGCCTACAGCACAAAACTAAAGTAGCCATATAGCTGTACTTGCACATCAATTGCTACAGTGCTCTGACACAGCATGGAGAAGTCAATACATCATGCAAGCCTATCCATTAATGATTTAAACTTCCTGTTATTAAAATCAGTTGGACAGTGCCTGCATCTGCCTACCAAAATTAATGCAAGAGGTACCTTATGGCTCAGACATGGAGAAAGTGGCTGTGAAGTTATAACATCTGTTGGTAATCATTCTAGCTGCCTGTGGAAAAATATTGTTCCATGCTCATAACATTAAAAACATTAATTAGGATACAGGTAGCATGAGCGTAACATATCCATCTCTTTACTTTGGTTCTGTGTGTACTGCAACATAGTATATCCGTGAGCTGGTACTTGTCTTTACATTTACAGGTAGGGTGCTGCCTCTCAGAAAGGGAACCTTTAGGCATCATGCCAGTTATGCTTTGCTAACTTATGACATCTGTTGCACAAATGAGATACAAACTGATAGTATGCAGCAAGCAACAGTGTACAAAAACAAATTGTGCATTACATTTCTGCTAATGGTTCATTCATGATGTACAGAGACTGGCAGAAGAAGGGGGAAAATTCTTGGTGCTAAAACCCAGCAGTTCTCATATCTTAGCTTCCTCTGTTACAACCTAAATGCGATGACCTGTATTTGTATGCAAAGAATTATATTAGTGCATCACTTAGGTTTGATTTTGTGGTGCAAACTTAGAAATATGAGAAAGATCAAGTTCCATACCCTAGTGTGTATTTTTCCCTAAATACTGATCTCTGTATGCCCACATCTAGAAAGTACCAAAAGTCTTTTTTGGAAATCTCTAGGGCACTAATAGAGCACCATTGTTTCAATATACGTTACTGGTAGACAGGCGCAGTAAGCGTGTGCCTCTTTTGAACACAGTCACATAATAGGGCAATGACGTAATGCTTGCACTGTGGTAATAATCCTTCCCTGCTGTGTTGACTCCCATATACATGCTTGAGGTGAAATTGCCAGATTGTCAGTAGATTGCAGAAAAAAAAAAAGATGAAAGGCATAATGCTGATTGCTGTTTATCACAGGAAATCATTGCTGGTGCAGTTTCTAATTGTGTACATGAAATCCCTCCCTTTTTTGAGTTGTTGCAACCATTTTGTTGGTTATGTATAAGTTCAGAGATGTGGAGAAAGCTTGACCCCTACATTTGAGGATGCAGGGGGTTCTGCCTGCAAAAACAGCTAAAAATTGATCTTTTAACTTTTTGATTTTTGGGAATTTTTTTGTCCTTTTCAAATGTTGACTTTTAGGAAGTCAGCATTTCATAGCTGAACCGTTGTGTCACCGTAAGCTATCGTTAATTATACCTACTGTTACTTTAGCCATGATGATAAAACCTGTTCCTTTTTCCATGTTCCAAATATATACTATCTTTATCTGTTTATATGTTTTCATAGCAAACCTGTTAAAATTATTGGCAAATGTTACTGCAACATTTTCCCAGGCTTACGGCTGATTGGTAATTATTCTTCTCTTACAATATTTTTTTCCAATTAATAGATAAATTAAATCACTTGTCATCTCATTTAAGTATGAAACATAAAATAATAATGGTATGGTACTATAGTTCAAAAGATCTCATTATTTATCTAATGGCACCCTGCACTTTAATCTGCAGTTATTGATTCTATGGTTTTATTTTTCACATTTCAAAGTGAGGTTGTTATGATTGCCTTGTGAAATGTGCAAAGAAACTGACTTATGTGAGCAATAACTGCATGTAAATATGAATTACATTTACTATGAGTAGTCCGCTTTCATTTCAGCCATGGGTCAAAGCCATATGATAGAACTGTTAGCATTGCTTATGGGGTGTATTATTAGAGTTAGACTTGTATTCATAGCCTGGGACTTTGCATATCACCAGCGGTTATGTAAATAAGATCGGGGTAGGTCATTTGTGATGAATAAGCATACGTGAAGCTCTTTTTAAAAACATACCCATTTATGGCAAAAGCATAAATTATGTACAGTTCAGCATTAGGAACATACAAATTAATATGTAAAACCTACAACTTTGAATTACTTTGTTTTTGAGTATTGCTGGTAAGTGTAACTAAGAGCAGAGACACTCAAAAAGAATAAGGCAAGGGGCAAACTGTGCAGTGGTTATAAATTAAATTTTTAGAGAATAAAGGGGTTAATAAAGTTTTATATAGAAGTATCCTTTTGTGAGCACACTGATGGTTTCTTTAACAAATAAAAAGGAGGCGATAGGAAAGACTGAAAAAGGGGAAACAAATAAAGAAAGGAACACACAAGGAAAACATCAAGACAGTTTGTGCTGGAGGAGGTGGAAAAGGATGGACATTATGTTTTTGTCAAGGATAGAGCACCCCTACTTTTTCAACATGTTTTATGTGGGAGTAGTGTGGGTGGGAAATAGGTAAGAGGGTAATGGACAAAGGATAAGGGAAGAAGGGATGAGGAAGACATGGTGCAGGAGTCACCTGTCCACAGACATTCAAGCACTTCTACTGCCAGATGGTGGTGCAGTGGAGGACCCTGATGTTGATGGGGTAGGGGCCTATGTTAATGCAATGGGCAGCACCCACAGGATAGCATGTATTTAACACACTGAAGGCTTGTTTTGAAAGGCTGAATCCTTCTGTCCACTATTTGATCCAGTATAACCTCTACCAGCTTCTGTACACCCCCTTCAGTGAGGTTTGCCAGGCTAGCACATGTTGGGCTGCCTATAGGACTGGTGCCACTGCCCTGACTCTGTGAGGATGGCCCTGGATGGGGAGAGGGTGAGCACTCCCTACCCTGGGAGGTCTATGCCTGGTCCACTCCTGAGGGATTTGAATCTGTAAAAAAATAAAATAAATGGGAGAGAAACAAAATAATAAATGAGAAAGAGCTGCATAATTAAAATAATAAAAACTAAAAAGGGGCTGGAGAGTGACAAAAGCATACCTCTTAACTCTCCAGAGTTTTGCCTCATATCTTTGGTCTGTTCCTCATAAAATTTGATGTTTTCTGGATTTTTGTGGCAAATAGTTGAGGACTGAATTCACTATATAATGACAAGCATTTGAGTTTAAGACTTAATATTCTTCAGAAAATGCATGGTAACACAAGACCTTTCTAAGTTTATAAGAGCAATATTTAAAATTTGTCCCTATTTTTGGGGCTTTGTCCCCCCATTATTTTTGTCTTTGTACATATTTTTTTGTGTTAAGAGGTTGAGAGCCATGGACAAAAGAGAAAATACACAGTAAGTCCATACATCATTTCACATATTTCATTTCTTATAAAAGTTTTGCATTATAATTAAATCTTTATTGAAGAAAAACTTGTGTACAGACGTGTGTATGCATATAAATGGGAATAGTTATTTGGGAAGTGCTTGAGTACTTGGGAAGAATGATACAAATGAGTAGTGCTTATGCAAACGAGTAGTGCTTATGCAAACGAGTAGTGCTTATGCAAACGAGTAGTGCTTATGTAAACTTCAGATGAATTCATGTGAGAAGTGCTTGTGAGTACTTGGAAGGTCAGTGTGTTCCTCTCATCTTCTGTGCATGTGTCTTTGATATTCAATACAGTACTAAAACACCCTTTTTACTTATTTAAAATAATCAGTTAAACACAAAATAATGCTGTTTATATTGACACATCTGTTACCATTGCTGGAAGTGTAATGGTTTCATTGCAGTTCTTTCATCTACAAAGCTGTAAAAATGTTCCTTATCACCAGTAAAAAAAAAACAGTTTTAGACAGAGTGCAGCAGTTATACACTGCTGATATATTTCTCACTTTTGGTTAGGGTCTATGTTGTAAGAACAAAAGATCAAACTCTTGAATGCTCACATGAGCGAATATTTAAAAATTTGAAATCGCTGTACCTCCCCCCACTAAATATATATTCCAACTCTGAGATCGCACTACAGTGAGGAAAGGGCAAATATTCCAATCTGCAAAAAAAAAAAAAAATAACAAAATCGAGTTTTTAAATATTCACTCATGTTAGCTTTCGAGAGTTTGATCTTTCATTCTTATAACATAGACCCTTTGGTTATACTAACATAATGATTTTACTTCATTTGTTTAAGCTAAGTGGTGTAAACATTTCAAATAAAGTAATAATGCACTTTTGTAATATTTTTATATCTATATCTCTCTCTCTAGATGTATATATATATATATATGTATATGCACAGTAACACAATTACTTAACCAAATAGTATTATATGAGACTTCACTCATACTGTCCACAGGATTCAAACATCCTGGCCACTCTTCTTTCCTGCTTAGCCTTATTGTGCATTATTTCTTCCTCACCTGTAAAAAGAAGAAATAAGACAATTCTTGTTTTCCAGGATTTCAAATGTTTTTGTATATATACCAGTCAATGTATTCACTGTAGTACTTGGTTGTTATTATTTATTTATTTTTTTTTATTTACATATGCGGTAGTGGTGCTGCGGTAGCGTTGTCGCCTCACAGCAAGATGTTGTCCCATTCGATTCTCAGCTAGAGCGTCTTCTGTGTGGAGGCATACGTGAATGGGCGTACCTTCATTGAAGGTTGTGCATCAGGGCTGGTAACTCGGCACGTAAAAATCCACTACCAAACATTAGCGGACCGGAGTTCCGCTGTGGCGACCCCTAACTGGGATAAGCCGAAAGACACAACAACACTTACATATGCATACCTGTATGAATTGTTACAATATTCCCTGTCAAGCAAGAGAAAAGTAACTATGCATTATGCATGTGGAATGTTGTTTTCAAAATACTGGGCTGTGCATGTAACACTGTGTTCAGGTAGAGCTTATTCAAAACAAAGAACTGTAGCAATTCATGGAAGTTTGCTTTGCTGTACAAATTTGTCTTATTTGATAGGTAATGCATTAGTAAACAAGCACTCATTTCTCAGTGAAGTCTGTTCTTGTCACTCACTTGGCAACTGCAACCCCCACCCCCTCATCCAACCTAGTCTCTGACTAGGGCCTGGTGTCTGACTGAGACTTCAGCCATGTTGTAAATGCAGTTAGAATACTTTTGAATAAACAACTGTGTTAAGCAACTGTTATAATAATAATATTTCTGTTGCCTACACAAAGCTGTCTTCATGCAATCTAAGTAAGTTTATGCAATAGGAATTAAATTCAAATAAGTAACTGCAATTTTTTCAGTGTTTATTAATACATGATTATTAATACATGAGCAACTGCATGTAATGCAGCATGGGAATTATATCTTTCATTTGCAGAGCTATATGTACAGATTAATGTTTTAGTAAACATTTGCAATTTTTTAAGAAATTTATGTTAACACATAATCCATATTTTGTTTTTCAAAAGATGCATTTATGTATATACACATTTATGATTTCCTATGCATTTCCATAACAGTATTACTGATAATATTTGCAGTTATACATAGATTTTACATACTTCTACTCATGCAAAGTTGTTATAATTGTTATACTCTAAATGATAGTTTAGACTACCTTATAATGTCACAGTACTACTAGCTTAAAAGTGATTCCAATAGCTTCTTTCAAAAATAAGGGCATGAATATAAGCTACTTTATTAATTGTGTCTTCATGTAAAGCTTTTTTGTTTGTTTAATTGTCATAACTACCTGCTATGTGCAAACTCTTTTTTTCTCTCCTCCACGTTTGTCTCTCTTTCTCCCTAAAGTACCCTGCTCCCCATTGTGCTGTTCCTGATATAGTCTCTAAGAACCTACCTACCTGGTGACAAAGGACCCTAACGAAATACCTGCAGTCTCATCTAACAGCCTTATTTTCCCTGCACCCTCTCTCATGGAAGCAAGAAAGTATGTGGTTGTCTAAGTCCTGCTTGTAAAGCTGACTACCGTCTACTATTGCTTCAGAGGTTCTAAAGTATGCTACGAGCCTGAACAGCCAGCAGCCTTTACCCCCCTCCTATCTACCCTGTATCCAACAAACCTCTTCTACTTTATAATAACCCCCTTTACTAGCTATCACTCCTTCCCTAGTTCTAAACCAGCTAGCTCCCTTACATACTTACCTGCAATACTAGATCTGCCCACTAGGTTGCACCCTTATCTCCTGCTTATCTCTCTGTATTTCTTCTGTAATTACACTACATCTCTTAAGTCTAGACCTGCTCTTATTTTCTCACTTACCCTTTACTTCAACTGTCTACACCCACCTGTTTTTTTCCTCATAGACTTCTGTTTTATCTCCAGACTTGCCTAACTTTCCTTCAGTTACTAGCATTGCTGATAGTTTCTTCTCTAGCTTCTCCTTCACTTGTCTCTACCTGCTCCATTCGCCCTGCGGGCTCCCTCTGCTCCCCTACCCTACCCCCAAATCTCACCACCCCCAGGGGTCCTACACTTATACCATTTAACCACACCCCTTCCCTCTTCCACCAATCACAAACCCTTCACCATTGGTCACTTAACTCCAATTCCCTCCTTTCACTTACCACTCCCTATCTCTCCCACCACACCCTCCACCTATTCCTTTCCACACCTAGTATACCTCTGAGCCTATAACAGCAACCTAACAATTTACCCTTCCAGATGTATAAGCTACCCACCCCAGCCCTCTTACAGAGGTTACTCATACTTACACTTCTACCATCTCTAACTTTATCTTACCTGCTATGAACACCCATTATATCCACACCTTCTCTACCTCAATAAGCTATCTACCTCTCCTTCTCTACCTATTTTCACTAACCATGTTAAAATAACATCTACACCCAGCTATCTACTAGCAAAATACCATAGGATAACCCACATTAGATACGACTCTCCCAATCCCAGAAAATGTCTACCTCTATATAGTAAATTCCCAAATCCTAGACTTCAAACACTACTCTTCTCTTTAAAAGATGGAGACATTTCACCCAAACCCAGGCCCAACAACTGCTACTACCACTCAACTCCTCAACCCCAACCCCTCTACTATCCATTCCCTTATCAAACCACCTAACTCACTCTTATTAGCTCACCTCAACATACGTAGCATTAATAACAAAGTTGCACAACTCCATGCTCTCTTGGAAGTCTACTCCTTTGACATTCTTTGTTTAACAGAAACTTGGTTAAAACCTGTAACTAATGACAATTAAGTCATCCCACCCGGTTATAATATTTTGCAACTTGACCGTGCAACCAAAAAGGGTGGTGGTGTAGCTATCCTATTTAAATCTGGGTTACAGATTATTACTTATGACTATAAACCAGCTCAAGACTCCAACGCTGAAATTCTTATTACCAAGCTTCAACTTAACACATTCAAATCCATCTATATTATCTGTATCTATCTTCCTCCTGGTAATAATATTGCCACCATAGAAAATATCCCTTGTTGGTTATCCCTTATTTTACCCCAAGAAACCATAACCTTAGGTGATTTTAACATTGATTGGAAGTGTTGTAGCAGTAGTCACCCTACCAGCCATATTAACCTTTTTGGTTTTTCTCAAACCATTACCTCCCCTACCAGGATTAACAAGCCTAATAAGAAAGAAAGTATCTTAGATTGGATTCTCATAAATAATCATCCCCAGACATATGAAGCTGGACCCCTCCCTGATGATGTAAGTGACCACTCGCTAACCTACATCATCAGGCTTAAATCCAATCTACCTAAGCCAACCATATCTAGGACAATTAGAACCAAGAAAAACTTCAACCCGATCTCTTCCAGAGAGAACTAAGAGCATGTAACTGGCCTCCCTTAAAATACCTCACACTGGAGGAAGCTGTTAATTACTTTAATTCTAACTTCCTAGCCATACTAGACCATCATGCACCAACCCACTCTGTTAGAATGAGAACTAAATCTGCCCCATGGCTTTCAAAAAAACCAGGCAAAAAAATCCATATCAGAAATAAATACTGGAATAAATCTCGTTTAACTAAAAACCCAGTAGACCAACAAAACTTCAGACAGCTGAGAAATGAAACTAAAAAACTAAAAAAGCTATACTGTCTGACAAAAGAAACTACTACCTACAATTCCAGCAGACTCACCATAATAAACCACAAAAGTTCTGGGTGAGTATTAATCAATTATTACACCCAGGTCAATCCATCACACCAAACCCACAAGGCACAGACCAGAAGAATCCCAAGCAGACTGCTTAATGCCTTTAATACCTTTTTCACTGAGGCCATTCAAACTCTTGCCAGTCATTTATCTACTCAGAACTTAACTATATTCAACTCTAACTCTAACCCATCCCCTCCATTTCTCTTCCAACCAGTCCCAACAACATATATTCTTACCCTTATCCAAAAACTGAAACCGTGCACTCCTTCGGCAGACCAACTACCCGCTGAATATCTACAAAAGGCAGCCAAATCCATCTCCTATCCCATTTCCATTCTCATCAATAGAACCATCAGTGAAGGACACATCCCTCAAATCTGGAAAGTATCCCATATTATCCCCCTTCACAAGGGTGGGAACTCTACTGAACTCTCCAATTACCGTCCCATAGCCCTACTTTCTCCCTTAGCAAAGATCATGGAAAAATGCATCCACAGACAATTGCTAGACCACTTAATCCAAAATAACTTACTTTCAAACTCTCAACATGGTTTCAGACCTTCCCACAGCACTACTACTGCCCTCCTTTCCTTTACTGACTGTATTAACAAAAATAGTAACCTCAATATGCTTTCCTCTGCACTGTTTATAGATCTGTCTAAGGCATTTGATATGGTAAATCACCAGATACTTATAAATATCCTCAAATCCCTGTCACTAGATGCACTAGCTATAAAATGGTTCCAGTCCTACTTAGATAACAGACAACAGCCTGTACTTTGGCATAACATTCTATCTACCCGTCTGCCCGTTAACATTGGTGTTCCTCAAGGGTCCATATTAGGACCTCTCCTGTTTTCTATATTTATCAAAGATCTTCACCTAGCAATCCCCCAAGCTACATGCATACAATATGCTGATGATTGCACATTTATATGCTCAGCCACATCTATATCTGAACTTCACTCCCTTACACAAAATGCATTTAACACAGGTGAACAATAGTTTACACAGCGCTGTCTCCTTCTGAACCCCAAAAAAACTAAACTCCTCCTTTTTACTCCTACTTGTAAGTCCCCCCCAATAGACTTCACAGTAACATCCAATAATGGTACTCTCATATCCCCAGATCCAACTACCAAACTACTAGGTATCACCATAGATAACAACCTTAACTTTGACACCCATATTAACAGTACTCTAAAATCTGTTAATAGAAAACTAGGCTCTCTCTACAGAATCAAACCCTTCCTCTCTCCTGCAGCTAGAATAATTATTGCTCACACCCATCTAATTTCTACTCTTCTCTATGCCTCACCCATATATACTAATTTCTCTAAAAACAACCTTAATAAAATGGTAAACTCCTACAATAACATAGCCATATTTGCTATAGGTAACCCTTTCAGAACCCACCACTGTTTTAATCTAAAGCAGCTAGGATGGCTTGAATTACAAAATTAGCTTAAATTCCACCAACTGACCATTGTCCATAAAACCCTTTACCAACCTACCAATACCCCTATACTATCTACCCTCATTACCTCCTACAACAATCTAAAGAATTTACAATCATCACATAAACTTCTTGTAAATATTTGTAAATCAAACAACAGGGCTGGGGACTCTCTTTTCTCTAATACTGTTTGAAAATCCTGGAAGCTTCTTCCTAACGAACTTTCCTCTCTTCCCTCTATATCACTCTTTAAAACCAAATTGAAACTTTTCTTCAGAACACACTGGTTGTGCCCCTGTACTAAACCTCACTGATCAACTAGCTCTTCTTACTTGGTTCATATACCCTCCTCTTCTCAGTAATCAAGTTCCTTTTCTTAATAACAACTTACCTTGTCCTTCTATACTATTACTTACATCTTCAGAATCTCATTAAGGAGACTACTTTTACTAATATATTGTATAATTTCAGCTCCTACTTTTTCTTTATGACTACTTGTATACTAATATATTGTATAATTCAGCTGCCATCTTTTTCTTTATGATGTATTGCAACTACATTTTGTCTTGTACTAATTGTATCTGTATATTTTGCATTATGTTATGAATGAATGACCTCTTTGATTATTCTCTGTACTGCACCTGCAATGCTCACTGTATACATTAATTTTTGTATATGTGATTTTGTTTGTTTCCTCGGAGCTTATCTCCCCGGAACTCTACTGAAAATGGACATATATCCAGTTAGACTAGCCCGGTCGACAAATGTAAAATAAAAAAAATAGAATTAAAAATAAATAAATGCTGAATATGGCCCAATGAAATAGTGAACATGAAACAAAGTTTGTACTTATTACAGAACTCTGGACTTCTCTCCACTACCTTTTCTATTCACCAGGCCAGCTGGTCAGCCCTACAACTCTGCAAATCTTATTGGCTAGATTGGTTTAATTTTTTCTTAAAGGAAACCAGTCACCTTTTACTTACATACTAGTTAACAACAGATCTATATTGAATAATTGTTAGGCATATGATTTACGATTGTTGGTTCTGCTGGTCTTTGCATAAGGTGAATTTTTGGAGTATTATACCTGAATGCCAGCTATACAAGTCTTACGTTACTATAGCAGCTGCAATAGCAGTTATTTTTTTTTTATTTTTGGGTGGGGAGAAATGAATATAACTATGTGTATTATTTACAAGTTTTGGGAGCTCATGAGTTGTTTTATTTGCTAAAATGTGACAGATGACATTAAATGGGCAGGGATTACTCTTCATATCGGTCCAAATTGTCATGCAGATGACTCCATCTTGTTTTTTATAACTATAGCCTGATTTATTTTTGTCTAGGCACTGCTGAGGACAGCTGCGGACAGTAGAAATGTCCACATCACATTCATATCAATCTGGGCATGTATTGATGACTGTACAAGACCAATACACGCCCATACATGTTTATTTATTGCTACAATTCATAGTGAGAAATGAAAATAGGCCTCATTTGCATAAAACATGTAAATGGACCTGTATTTACATGGAGAAGTTGAACATTACAATATTAATTCACCAATACTCGAATTAGGCAGCAAATGTCTTAGGATACTGCATTTTTTTAAGTAAGAAAATATTTCAAAAATGATTTAATAAGAACCCTAAAAAATAAGTGTAATTAGTGACTTATAGTTGAGAAATGTTGCTTTTACATGTATGATGTGCGTATTATGATGGCAATGAATGATTGATGGAACTGTGTGTAATTCAGAAGTAGGATTCCAGCACAGAGTAGTGGAAATGATAACTAAATACTGAAAATAATTATTACTTTTGAGTAATTTATTGACTGTGCAAACATGATGTAACTGCAGTCATTTAATTCTGAAGTTCTGCAGTACTAAAGGATATCAACATGCATGTGTTTGTTTACTAGGAGAATTCTGAGTGGCAGTGATAAATACAAAATGTCAGTATTATGAACATGTGACAATGGCAGGCAGTAGGGGAAGGGTATGTTTTGTCATAAAACTGATTGCTTTAATGACCTGAATCATGTACTGCAAGTAATATAGCTCAATTTTATTTGGCTAGATTTAGATGTCTGTATTTAATTATGTGGTCTGTGTTAGCTAACATTTTTTTTTTTGAGGCTGGCAGGCACACATGCCCAGTGTTTTGTAGTTTAAAAGCTGATTACATCAAAAACTTTTCACTGTGTTCCTTTTTTAACATGCAATAATGAAGGAAAATAAGGAATCAAAGCATCGGAAGGATAACTTCAGCCAAGAGGAAAATTGTGTTCCCATGGCAGCCCTTAGGACATGTATAAGAGGAAGCTTCTATGTGGTAAATGGGGATCCAAACAAGCCGAGAGGACCAAGGCCTGGAATCAAGCACTTCTCAACATTAATGCAGTGGGTGGCAGAAATCAAGTATTTGCACATTGCAAGAAGAGGGTAAATGATATGGCAGGGTGTGCTAGAAGCAAGGGCAGGCAGAATGTAGTTTTCTATACCACTACTGGGGCCTCATAATATTATAAAAACTGAAAATGCTCCGCCTGGTGGATAAAGCCGATTGTACTAAGTTTAAAATAAATGTAAGAGAAAAAGTAAACTCAGCACCATGGCACTCGGTAAAACAAAGAAACTGTATTGACTTACTGCTCCTAATTATTCAATTAACACCAGATGAGGAATGCCCACTCAGAATAGCAATGATGGCAGTAGGCATGCTAAGTGTTCCACTCACCTCTTTAGAAGCATATAGAAGTGCATGCTATTTCATCATTAGTTATATTTCTAAATCATTTTTACAGGTCAGC
Organism: Protopterus annectens; assembly: GCF_019279795.1. NCBI lineage: Eukaryota > Metazoa > Chordata > Ceratodontiformes > Protopteridae > Protopterus > Protopterus annectens. Next base: position 351,085,676 of record NC_056728.1, on the reverse strand, counting down.
ATCAGAAACCAACACTCCCACTATGACAATAAATTTGTATACTAGCAGCAGCAGAATCGGTGTTGCTCCTGCTGCTGCTGATGACGGTGATAACATAGTTACATTTATGAGGCAGCCTGAGAAAGTGGCACACAATCCCCCAGTTTAATGGCAGGATCTCAAACCCCATAACATGTAAGTAACTCTGCAGGAAGTGGCATTACATCAAAAAGTCAAGTGCATGCTGGCGTTACATTCAGCATTGCACAGGAGGAACAACCATGCACCTCAACACCAGTACTTGCAAACGCAGAGAAACACTTCCAGGATGAGGGCACATATTCAGTGGAATGTCTTCCACAGAGACACCTTTACAAAGGATTACCAGGCACAGGAATGTGTTACAGCTACACCAGATAACAACTCTTAAAACTAGGATTTATGAGCATTTGCATTATATGCAATTTCTAAAAAGAACATTAATAACTCTCTATTCAAGCATTCTTTACAATGTCTGGGTTTTACAAAGTTTAGATTTCTTATTTTAGAATTGGTACCTTTGAATTCAAGAGGAGGGTGGTGGGGACTTTTTCTTGAACTTAGGGAATCTTACTGGATAATTAAGTTAAAAATCCCATTTACTACAGAGTATTAATGACTTGGTTTCTATTTCGCCTGTTTTAAAGAAGAGGGCTTTGAATTTCTAAATTATTTAACTGCATTTTTTAGATGCATTATTTAGTTGGAATTTTTATGTTGCATAACTTGCTACATAATACGTTTTTATATAATATGTCCTTATATATTTTTTGTATGTACTTCTATACTTAAATACTACATCAGAATGTATTCATCAAAGCAGAAAAATTTGATTGTTATTTATATGATGCCTTACGACATCACAGAACAGGAGTCTGAGAGCACTTAGGCATGACTTTAACTAACTATAAAGAAAGAAAAAAGTATTTAAGATGAGAAAGAGATGTCAGATGAATAGTGACAGCAGACCATGCTCCACAGAGAGTAGCTCACAGGTATCACTGTATGTATCATTTATACTGTATGTGCTTTTTTAAAAAAAAAAGGACACACTAACTTGAACATCATGGTCCATAGCTCTGGACTACATGCCACCTCTTTACCTGCACAGCCATATACCATGCATGACCCAGCCCCATGGGTTCCCTTACAACCACTGCTGGTGATCACCATCAGTCATATTGGGACTAGAACAGTGAGCTGCAGTGACAGCATGGGTCACGTCACCACCAGACCAGTGCATGATCATATTATGCAGAATGTATCATACAGTAATATCTTGCATGCAATAGCGCAGTCATACTGAAGGGCATCCCCAAACTCATCTAAGCACCTTAAATGTCTCTTCAGGAAGCCATAGACCACTAGATGACAGTGCAGGTCAAGGACATGGATGTGTTGTACAGCTCTGCTTCAGCTCCTGTTGGATTTCTCACTGGTGTCATGAGCCAGAGCTCCAGTGGACGTCCAGCATTACTTCAGAGAAAAGAGAGAGAGAGAGAGAGAGAGAGAGAAGGGTGTGGAGAGACAAAACAAAATAAAAAAATGTTTAGGATTCAGCAATACATTTTAGCATGAATAGCTATTTAAATGCAATACAAATTAATTATTTTTTTTGCTTACCAGCTAGATGACCACTAGGCATCCTACCATGCAGGAAGAGGCAGTAGAGTGAGCTTGGGAATCACATGCACTGCCAGGATGCTGGGCAATGATGTTGGTAATGCACCCCTATGCATCACACACTACCTGGCATCTGATGGAATGGTAGCCCTTTTTATTGCAGTACTGCTGATGCTGTGGCCCAGAAGGGGCCCTGATTACAACCTGGGTACAATCTATTGCACCGAGTACCTCAGGGAAACATGTCACCCCATAAAAGGCACTCATCATCCTGACTCTATCCTGAGGTGACACCAAGAAATCGACGTACTGATCCACATGTGTAAGTAGTACTTGCAGGAACTGCTGGAGTATCCCACAGGCAGAAGTCTGTGAAATTCCCATTGTGTCCCCAGTCTGTTTCTGGAAGGTCTCCATGGCAAGTATAGTGAGGGCTATACATACCTTAGTATCCACAGGGATAGAAAATCCATGCAATCGTATGACCTCTATGGGGACAAACATACCTTCGAAGACCCTTATAATGTACCTGTCCACTGTGAACCTATCAAAGATTTCTTCATTGTCAAAGTTATAATGAGTTGTCCTTTGCTTATTTTTTTGCCATCTTGGCTGATGAATGCCACTGTGTGCAAGTGGCTTTGTCCCAGCCAAATAAGCAAGTCACAACATGAAATGGCAAAGCTAGCAGCAACTGACAGTATTATCACAGACTGCAACTCTGATAGATGTGGTATATTTGCAAACTGCACTAACATGTGGGAATATTTCATTATGAATCCCAAATGGTGTAGCGAATACTTCATTAGCATATGCTGAGTTACATCACTACTCATTTACATCTCATTATTGTATATCTGCATAGGTTTATTCAAGATCATTGCACATAGAAATTATGAAATGCATTTCAGCTAAGCATGGCAGATAGCCTAAATGTATTTGTGTAAACTACTATGACTACCGTCAATAGTGTTTCCACTTCAGAAGAAGCAGTATAGTTTTAATCCTAATAGTTCTAATGCTATTACATTTCTATTCAAAGGTACACCCTAAAATATTAATTAATTATATTTCTAAAAAAAATCACGTTTTAGTGAACCATAGAATACTTTTCTTGTACTATTTGAGGAACAAGTGGACTTGTAAAATTGGGGAAATCTTGGAAATATGGATGCATCTGAACAAAGCATGCACTAGCACTGTGCGTGTGATTGTCAAGGGATGGAGAGCGCAGCACCTCAGTGAGAAGCATTACGGTCAACTCATGACAAGAGCTCTCCAGTTCATTTCTCAGCTGAGATGCCTTCTCTGCAGAGTCTTATGTCCTCCTGGTGTTGATGTACATTTTATTCAGGTACTCCAGTTTCCTTTCACATCCCAGGGACATGTGGTCAATGAACTGGTTACTCTAAGCTGTCCATAACTGTGTATGTATGCATCGCGAGTGTCTGATACAGAAGAAAGACATGGCAATCTACTTCTTTTCCCTATCTACCTAGTAATCTCTGTGGGTGATACTGACTATTTATGGGGTGTCACCACAGGAGAAAGATGTAACTCACAGCACTAAATGGATGTGTTTATGTGTGTGTGTATGTGTGCATGTGTGGATGTATTTGTGTGTGTGTGTGAGTGGGTGTTTGGAGGTTGGTACAGATGTATGGAATTTAATGACAAATTAATAGATAAAACAAATGCCATCAATTTTTGTATTCATTAATTGTATTATTTATATATATCCAGTATACTTTGTTGTTTGAGGTACACAGCAGAAATGTTATACTTAATCTACTTATTCTTCTTTTCCCAGTTAGGGGTCGCCACAGCGGAACTCCGGTCCGCTAATGATTGGCAGTAGATTTTTATGGTGCCAAAGTGCCAGCTCGATGCCCAACCTTCAATGAAGGCATGCCCATTTACGCATGTCTTTCGAACACCACTCGACCGCAGGGAGGACATGCAGACTCCACATAGAAGATGCTCCAGCCAAGAATCGAACAGGATAACCTTTTGCTGTAAGGCGACAATGCTACCACTGCACCACCGCGGCTTCAGCAGCAGAAATGTTATAGTTAATAAGGAATATAAATAAGCTTCTATTTGTTTACCATATATCTAGAAAAGCATTATAGATCTGAAATTAAATTAGCACAAAAGCTGGATAACCATGTTAGTACACTAGCCACTGTGGCCCCTTAGAACATGGACTTACATCACTCATGTACTTTAAAATTAGGTCTATGTCAATTTGTCAAAGGACCAAATTGTCGAAACCCATATGGTTAAGATAGATATGGTCAACAATTTGGCATATCAAGCCATTCTGACTGAGATCGCTGTACAGTAAGGATTGGGAATTTGCCTTTTTTCTCACTGTAGTGTGACCTTAGAATTGGTATAAATATTTGAGGGGGGGCGCAGGGGGGCTTGCCTCCTTGCAAAAACATTGTTTGTGTTGCTGGCACATGTTGTGTAGATTTATGTTAGTTTTCCAATTAACTGCATCGTTGAACATACGGTCTCAACCATATGGGTTTTGACAATTTGGTTTTTCAATAAACTAACATAGATCCCTTTAAAATTCAATATTAACAGTTTATACTTTTTTGGTTTTCTGCTCTACATTTTACTGCAGCTAATCTGAAATCAAATATTGATGATACTAGTTAAAAAGTAAACACTAATTTCAACACTATTTTTATTTTGCTTATTTATTGGGAAATTTCTGTAGTCAATACAAAAATCGTATTTTAAATTTAATATTAAAAAAGAAAAACCTCAGAACACCACCACGACAGTAAAACTGATTTAATACAGACAAGTGCTTTCACGTAGAACACCTACACTTTCTCATGCCCTTAGTACAAAATAGCAAAACCTTTTACATCTTATACAAAAATCAAATGCAATGATCAACCAATTAAAACAATTAAAAACATATAATTAAAACATTTAACATTAATTAATTTCATTCATTTTATTTAAGAGGACAGGGAACTAGCTTCGGCTTGATACACACATAATTATTCAGCCCTGGGTGTATATGCACCTGCAACCTTGATTGTTATAATTACCTCCCCTTTTATCACAAAAGACCATTTGTAAGACCATAAAAGTAAAACCACATGCAGGAAATTCCATTATGTGTCTAGCTAGAGCATTTAGCTTATTTTTGTTTTTCACATCGTACATATGCTGATAAACCCTATCCCTCAGCCATTTTTGAGTTTTGCCTACATAGAAACATTTACAGCTTTTACACTCTGCCAAATAAACTAAGTTAGTATTATTGCAACTAGCATAAAACCTAGGTTCAAAGATAAAAGGAAAGCATGGATGTTTAAACTCCTGTGTTTTACAAATATTCTCACACATTTTACAGTTCCTACATGGAAAAGTTTGTAATTTATATATAGGGGCTGATAATCTTTGACGATCATTGCATAACAGCTGTTTCAAGTTACATTTGTTCTTGTAAATAAAACTCGGAGCCTGCCCTATAATATTACGTGCCTCTCTGTCACCAGTCAATAAATGCCAATTTCTCTTAATGATATCGCACATTCTATTGCTATCATTAGCATATTTGGTGACAAAGCATAACTTGTTTCTTTTTTTAACTAATCCTTCTTTAGGGACAACCTCCATATGGTCAGCACAACTATTATTCTTCATGACTCTATCTCTAATATTTTGAAAGATAGACCACTTATAACCTCTTTCTACAAATAATTGTTGTAGATAGTCTTTCTCGTTTTCTTTATTAATAGCTGTATTACAAATGTTGTCAACTCTATTCAGCTGTCCTTTGATAATATTCGGAAAATATGCCTGGGATGCATACTACTATGCTCCAACAGGCTATTCTTCCAACATAGTTTACGAATCAATTTAGTGTTGATGGCCCCTACTTCATCTCTATATATTGAGACATCCAAGAAATCTATGGAATTAAATGAGTAAGATACTGTAAACTTCAAAAAAATCTGTCATCAATTCTAGATATTTAACAAAATCAAACAAAATCTGTAGCCCTCCATCCCACAACAAAAAAATGTCATCGACAAAACGCCTGTATAATTTTATGTGTGTACTAAATGCAGTATTAAACAGATGTTTATTCTCCCAGTTATAAACCATCAAATACACATAGTAATTTGCACAGGGGGTGCCCATAGCACCCCCCCCACACACACTTTTGTACATAGATAGTATCTTCATACATAAAAACATTGTTGGATAAAATTAAATCCAACAATGCACATGTCAATATAATTTCATAAGTGCTACTATCCCCCATATCATTCATCACATCTCTTATCGCTTCCATGCCATAAGCATTGGGTATACAGGTAAACAAACTTTGCACATCTAGGGTAACCATATAGCAACTCCTTAGATCAAACCCTTCACTATATTCTCTCAGATCTTTCAAAAATTGAGATGTGTCCTTCAAGATAGTAGAAATCTTATTAACCAGTTGCCCTAGTTTACTCTCTACCTAAATCGAGAGAAGTTCTGTGGCCCAGCCACTTCTATCTACAATGGGTCTTAGAGGTGGCTTCTGGAGAGACTGGTGTACATTAGGTGGACCTTTTATGTATGGTATTCTGGGAAATTCTACATAGAAATAAGAATACAGCCTTTCATTAATTTGCCTGCACATAAGAAGATCATATAGATTTTCTTTGATGTCATTAACAACATTCCTATATTCGGCATGAGTCAAGGGCATATAGGTATGTGCTTCCTCTAACATCATATGCATGGACTGTGTATAATCCTGTTTATTCATGATAACCACAGCCCCTCCCTTATCTGCAGGTCTTATACTCAGCCCTTTGTTGTTCTGTAGGGCATGTAAAGCATTTTTCTCATTAGATGTTAAGTTAAAATAAGAGCCTCTATTAGTTGCATAAAAATTATCACATATATCTTTTTCATAGGCTCTAATAAACATTTCTATGTGAGCAGGTATAACAGGTATAAATGAACTTTTCTTACAAAACTTAGTACCTTCATTTTCTTTAACATCTCTAGAATACAGCTTCAAAGCTACAGTCTGACCAAATAATCTCAAGTCCATTAACAGATCACTTAATTCAGTTCGTACAGAGGGTATGAAGGTTAATCCCTTATCTACCACATGAGAAAGATGTAACTCACAGCACTAAATGAATTTGTTTATGTGTGTGTATGTGTGCATGTGTGGGTGTGTTTGTGTGTGTGTGAGTGGGTGTTTGGAGGTTGGTACAGATGTATGTAATTTAATGACAAATTAATGCACAAAACAAATGCTATTGATTTTTGTATTCATTAATTGTACTGTTTATATATATATCCAGTATACTTTGTTGTTTGAGGTACACAGCAGAAATGTTATAGTTAATAAGGAATATAAATAAGCTTCTATTTGTTTCCCATATATCTAGAAAAACATAATAGATCTGAAATTAAATTAGCACAAAAGCTGGCTAATCATGTTAGTACACTAGCCACTGTGGGCCCTTAGAACATGGGCTTACATCACACATGTACTTTAAAATTAGGTCTATCTTAATTTGTCAAAGGACCAAATTGTCGAAACCCATATGGTTGAGATGATATGGTCGACAATTTGGCATATCAAGCCATTCTGCCTGAGATCGCTGTACAGTAAGGATTGGGAATTTGCCCTTTTTCCCACTGTAGCGCAACCTTAGAATTGGTATAAATAATTGAGGGGGGGGGGTGAAGAGGGGCTTGCCTCCCTGCAAAAACATTGTTTGTGTTGTTGGCATGTGTTGTGTAGATTTATGTTACTTTTCCAATTAACTGCATCGTTGAACATACGGTCTTGACCATATGGGTTTTGACAATTTGTTTTGTCGATGAACTGACATAGATCTCTAAAATTCAGTATTAGCAGTTTATACTTTTTTGGTTTTCTGCTCTACATTTTACTGCAGCTAATCTGAAATCAAATATTGAGGATACTAGTTAAAAAGTAAACACTAATTTCAACACTATTTTTAGTTTGCTTATTTATTGGGAAATTGCTGTAGTCAATACAAAAATCGTATTTTAAATTTAATATTAAGATTCATCAGTGCTTTGCAGACAAAAATATTATGGTATAACTTAAAAACAACAGTAATAAAAGAAGTATAAAAGTGTAGTGCTATATGTTAAAGGAGATAAAGAGATCAAGGAAAGGTAACTGTAGTCTGGGAAAATAAACAGACCAAGGAAAGGAAATTGCTATTTGTCAGAGGACAATTCAAAAACATGGTAGTTAGAAAAATAGTGATAACCAGGAAGGACTTTACTACTTACTACTGTAAATAATAGCTGCATTTAGGGGAGGATATTTATGTTCGTTTAGGGTCACCATTTATGTAAAGTATATTTCTTTACCCGTTCATAACTGATGAAGTCACGGAGTTTGAGCAGTTTGATATTATTTTCTTTCTGCTGTTCGTACTATATGCTGATATTTTACCAACAGGCAATCACATTTATGAAACATAAAAATATATAAAATTATTATATGAAATGCAGCAAAAAGAACTCCAGAACTCTTTGAGGAACATTTTTTCACATCTAAAAGACTTAGTAACAAATATAGAAGGTGGAACTGGTAAACAGTGTTCTAATGCAAATTATGTATTTAGCTTGAGACATGCATATTGTTCTGACAGAGAACATTTAGCACATGGAAATAACTTTTTTTCTGTCTTATATCTTTATGCTTAACAGAGTTAACGTGGTCACTTTCAAGTACCTCATGCGAAGCTTGACAGGAAGTGGCCTTCTGTTAGGTGACAGAGCTAGAGTGGCAAAGATGCTGTATAGGATTACATGAGGCTTGAATTGGGTGTGAATTTATAAAGTAGGCTACAAAGTATTTGCTGAAAAAGTTTGGCCATATCACTTAAAGGGAATAATTTTCTAAACATGACTTTTGGAAAATGATTCTTAACTTTTAGACTTCTTCTAAGGTAAGTTGGAATAAAAAGATTTTTGCAAAATGTTGCTAAACAATTTCCAAGAATTAATTCATGTAACATTAGTATAATATACATTTGTAAAGAAAATACACTAGTTTTAACCCTGATGCAGACAGAGCAAACTGATTGCAAAAATTAATCTCGTTTATGATTTCTGCCTTTAAAAGAACTTGACATTTTGATTTTTTGTGGTGTGGGCTTTAAAATAGTTATTTTTTATTTTCAATCGCCTAACTTCTGAACATCTGCACAATAATGGTTTTGTATTAGATGAAGCTTCTGGAGATGTAGCTCTTTCTGGTATGTTATGTTTCACCTTGCACACTGTTCATTATAGCATATATTCATTTTGTACTAAGTATTTAAAATTTAATTTCTTCAAGTGCAGGTATGCATTGTAGGTTGGTTTATCCAGTTCTTTTGCTTACAGATATGTAGTATAGAATGCATGACTGCTTGTTACCTTTCTATGTGCTTTGCTTGCAATGAGTATTACATTAAGTTGTTATAGTATGTGTTTTAGTGTATTTTGTTAGTATTATATTTTATAATCAGGTTGTCTGCTATATTAGATAATCTAGCAGCTAACTGTCAAAATAATAGAACAAAAGAAGCAGAAAAACTGAATGCAGAGTCAGAATGCTAGAAAAAAGGATTCTGACAAGCAATGATGTAGCCAGGCATCATCTTTGAACTCCACAGAGCACATTTTTCTGAGCATCACTGGAAAAATTGTAGCATTTTCAAAACATGATATGAGTGTGACAGCCTAAATTAATGTCCTTAACAAATGGTGCATAACTTGTTTACAGAGAGAATTTCTAATCCAAAACAATGTCTTTAGTGAGATTAGAGGAAACAGCTAAAAATAATGCATGTATTAAGTATTTGGGGAACAACATTTTGAGACATGTCCACATTTTTAATGCTAGGTGGGCCAGGGGCAACAATAAGAGATTATGAGTACAAAATGCAATTTGGTGACTGTACTCCTATACACAAGTTAATTCATATGGCAGTGATACCTAGGGGTCCAGCCAGGTTACATGCTGTTGTCAATAAGAGACAAGCCTTAGCATTATTCAAATAGAGCAGATGTCATTTTACTTTTCAAAAGTATTACGGAGGCCGGTCTCCTAAAGATTCACCTAAAATTGGTTGTTGGAATGGTATCATTCTGGTTCATTGGTTTGTCTGTTTATCTCTATATGTTTCTGTCTACCAGTAGAGCAACACAGGCCATGCAGACACCACATACAATGTAAAAGTTAAAATGAATAAACTGACACATTTGTCTGGGAATAGCCAATAAAGAGAAATTAATTATCACCTTTCTTGAGGAAGGTTAAAACAGAACACTTAAGCACATGTGAATCACTAAGAAAATGTGGTGCAGAGGGTAAGGAGCCATAATAAATAAACAGATAATATAAGATCAGTTTACTAATTTGGAATAAATTATGAAAACAAAAATAAAACAAATTGAATATCTGCTGATGATGAAGCATTTAAATGCATTTTCTGTTAGAATATTTAGTTGTCCAAGTTAAAGCAATCTTAAAATGTTTTGCAAAATACTGAAGTTAATGACTTATTTATGTGGCTGGCATACAATAATTAATGGAAGAAAGTATGTTGAGCAAAATTCATTGCACTAACATTGTTGGTGGATATTTGAGCTTCTTTGGTTATTTTGCTGTACTTCTTAATGATTTGCATGCTTTTTTCTAAATGCTTTTTCACACTGTGCTTGCAGACCATCAGTCCATCTTCTTTCAGCCATATCCTATCAGCCATACCTTCTAATTTCCCTACCCTAGGTATTCACAAGTGAAGGCTTTACCTGTCTAGGCCCCTGAATCTGGCCTGTTGACCTTTGTGTTTTGACTCTGTGATGGAAGACCAAAAACAATGTTTTACTCCATTGTAACATAGGTTACTAACAGGCTTGTTGACTAGGAGACTATTAAAGAGCCTAGACAATTTCCCCAAAGCACTGTCTGGTTAAGTTGCTTGATCCTGTTATGATAGAAAAAGATGAAACAGCAAATCTGGCAGAGCTGCTAATTTAATGAAGTGAGCTGCCAAAAATACTACATTTTTTCAGAATTCAAATGTTTTATGAATAGCTATTGATCTTGTTATACCACTAAATAAATTATTTGTGTGTGTGTGTGTGTGTGTGTGTGTGTGTGTGTGTGTGTGTGTGTGTGTGTGTGTGTGCACTTCAGTGTATGTGTGTGTGTGTGTGTGTGTGTGTGTGTGTGTGTGTGTGTGTGTGTGTGTGTGTGTGTGTGTGTGTGCACAAGTGTGTGTGCATGCTGATCTGTCAGTCTGTCGTTATATCTATCTACACATGAGTTTTGTCTCTGTATCTGTCTTTCTAGTTTGTCATTTAATTACCTTTAATTATTTAAACATTACAAAACAAAAGGCTTCTAAAGCAGAAACAGAGAGTAAAGAGCTTGTCTCTTGGCCTTGGATTGAAAACATTGTTTCAGTCATACTTCTTTGAAAGTATTATCTGTTTAGTGCTATTTATTTATAAACTCTGCTATCATCATAAGCTGCATTCAGCTCTTGAAATTACATGGGCTAAAATGAGACTTTATTTTTAATTTCACAACTGTAAAGTGTTTGCAAAATCATTTCAGGGTGTGTTAAATGCAGGTCTTTTTGATAAGAGAAAGTGAGCGGGAGACAGGGCATGGGCATCTCAACGTGTAAAACATTTGATTTATGTCATTTATACAATTCTAAAAATATGGGAGCTGCATCCCTTACCTGGTTCCCTTACTCAAAGGGGCTTGTTCCCATGCATAATCTTAAATAAACTGAGGGACTCTAAGACTGGTCCAGCTTTAGTGAGAAGCAGTGTTATCTGCATTATTTGCATTTATGCAACAGCTTTTAAAGACTCTTTCAAAAAAGTTACTTTGCATTCAGCTCAGTTTATAATAAAAAAGACAATTTCTGCAATAGGCTTAACTATTAAAACTATAAAAAACAGTAAGCCTTAAAAGGTACTTTTGGAAGTAAAGCTTTGATGAATACAAGATGTAAATTTGTCAAGAAGAGTTTTTTAAAATGTTTGGCACTAAAGCTTAGCCTTGTAGTAGACAGCTGAAGCACAGGAACATTTAAGGGCAGAATGCAAACTGAATCTGTGCCATTGCAAGTTTTTTTTTTCTTAATTATATATAAGATACCTGGTTATATCGACCTGTGTGAAAATGATAAGGAGCTTTTTTAAACAAGTGAATTTTGAGCAAAATATTTCTTGGAGTCATTTTATTATACCTGAAATATCTAATATTAGCATGTTATAACAATGTCCTCTGCTTTCTTAGTACCACTGAAAACAATTTCTTGCATTTTAGCTTTTGATGACTTAATACAGTATTTCCATATTTCCAGAACAGAAATATATATCTGTATCTACCTACTCACTCTCTCTCTCTCTCTCTCCATATATATATATATATATATATATATATATATATATATGTTTATATATAATTCTGAGGTGGGACAATGCTGTAGGATGCGAAGAAATGAAAGGATTTTCTCAGCATTTGAACTTAAAAGAATATAAAGACCTCTTGCTCTGTCCATAGAATGTGTGCTGGGTGTGTGGCGTATGCCTGTAATCATAGCATCCTGGGAGGCAGAGGTTGTTGGATCGAATCAAACTTTTCGTGAGAGACCATGCATCCTGGAAAAGTGGAAAAGAAGTGACCCCTGAAGTAAACAGTTGTAAAGTGTACAGTAAAACTATGGCAGTCTACTTAGAGATGAGGGAGTACCAGAACTAATCTATAGCTAAAAATAGTGAATTTAATTTGGTATGCATCCTGGTGCCACCCTCATTAATTATTTAAATACTAACATTTACACTACAGTATGTTAATATTTAATCTGAAGAAAGCTGTAGATAGTACAGTAGCTTGTATTTGTTATTTTATTTATATAGCTAAACCAGTATTCCAGCAATGCTGAGTTTTTTTTTTTTTTGAATATTTATCTGTGGCTCACTTTTACTAAGTAGAATATTTGAAACAGTACTGGCATGCTACAAAAAATATCATATCTGCTAGTATTGTACTGTACAGAGAGCTTATTACACTTTGAAATGCCCTCCTGCAGTTAACAGAAATGGAAGATATTTGGGAGACTTTACAAATATTTTACCCTACCAATAAATACTTTTTCCTGAATCTTGATTCTTAAAAAAATAATTTGCCACTAAAAATGTTGGCATGTGGAAGCTAGAAATAAGTATCAGTATAATGCATTTTGGAAACCACTCAAATCCATGTGTTTGATAAGAACATAATCATCCTCACCCTTCTAGTTTCTGCACAGATTGCATCTGTTAGACGTACAAGGCAAAGACTCAGTTTTTATTTACTTTTTCTGTAATTATTTCTCAGATCCATGACTTCAAAGAATATATGAAACTCAGTAAATGCATTGCTTTTCTTTGTACTCTTCTCTGATCTGCTATTCTGTGTCACGGTTAGAGGCCTAGAAACAGCAATAAAGGCATAAGGGAAAGCGATTTCAAAAATGTTCCATGTCTTAGCTGACAAAGGGTAGTCTTGTTAAGCATTTTACTTAGCGATGCATTTTTTTTCATTAGTACAGCTTAGCATATATTAGGTGTGGTCCTATATGATTTTTCTCTCTTTGCGAAGGAAAATCTTATTTCCATTCTTTAAATGTGTCTTCTTATTTTTATGTAGAAAATCATCAAGGCCTTTTCAAGCATTGCAAAGTGTATATCAGCAATATTTCTTATCAAAAAACTGAGAGTCCTTGTTAATTCAGAGTTAAAGAAACCATATGGTTTCTATTTCAAACAGAAAACTGGTATTTTACCTTTGATGCATGCCGACTAATCTTACAGTACATATTGGTCTACATTTTATAAAGCTGAAGTATGGCATATTACTGACTTGTAATTCAGGCTATGGGATATTGTACTTTGAGAAATTATATAGTATCAAAATTAACATTCACAGATGACGTAAACGTGACTGGAAAAAGAGGGGCCTGCAGCTCTTAGCAGGAATCTCCTCCTACTTTTTTTCATTCTGTAACTGAATGGCAGCACCATTGCAGACTTTCATTTTGTGTAAGAACTGGCCATGTCTTCAGTCAGCTCCACCCATGACTCTTTATTCTGTACATTACTGCCGAATGCGTAATCTCCTGACTTCTGCCCTTTGAATGTACTTGTTACGCTATGGCTACTAGTACAAAACCCACTGTCTATTCCAGTATAAATGTATAGACATTGTTTAAGCTCCTCTTTCATTATATTTTTGGGTGATTAGCTTAAAAGGAGATCTCTAACTTAGAAGCTGGGGACCTGCATTCTTTTGATAGCCAGTATGCCATAGTACTCATCAGTCAGGTGGATAATTTAGCAAGAACTGCAAAAAACATCTCTCCTTCCTTTCTTACAGCATCGGGCATGTTTCCTACACAAACGTGAAACACAGGAGGGAAGAATAATATGTGGACTTAAATTTACCAGAAACAGACTGGAATAATATTGATTCAACAACTTTAGTAAGGAAATTATTGACAACGTATATTCAGGAACAACAATTGCTTCAGACTGTAAAAAACCTACCAGGGGATGGAACATACTAGACATTGTTTGTGTTCCTAAAGAAATTACTGTTACTTCAAGTCAAGTTTTACCCAGGGCCGGTGCTAGCATTTTGGGGGCCCCCAGCAAGGTTCAGGTTGGGGGCCCTACCCAGGATATATCAAGTGTGACCACATTGCCATCATTACCCCTTCCATATCAAGCTCATCCAGCACCATTTAACCACTATAGTGCCACTGCATTCAGATCATTAAAAATTGATGAGCCAAGGTACACACACTGACTGGCATTTAGTACCAATGTTACATAACAATAAACCTCTGTACCACAGCAAGGTAGCTACTCACAAGTGAACACACTGACTGGCATTTAGTACCAATGTTACATTATGAAACCCCTGTACCACAGCAAGGTAGCCACTCAGGTGCACACACTGACTAGCATTTAGTACCAATTTTACATTACGATAAACCCTTGTACTGCATCAAGGTAGCCAGTCCCACAGATGCCACACTGACTCTCTCACAAAGACATCAACACTGACTCCCGCACAAAGACACCCACAAGAGAAAGACAGCAATAAAGCAAGGCTGAACACAGACACTAACACAGACTCCCTCACATAGGACAGAAGCACACCAAGAGAGAGACTCTTGCACACAGGACAGACTCCCAGACATGATAAAGACAGCATTATAGCAAGACTGAACAGAGACAAGACAGACAGCTACACAGACTCTTGCACAAAGGACAGGCACCCACACATGATAAAGACTGCACTACAGCAAGACTGAACATTAACACCCACACAGACACAGGACAGAGGCACCCACCCCCACAGTACAGAGACAGGACCAGGACAAATCTACTGCAAGACTGAACATAAACCCACACAAGATTAAGTCAGCACTACCACAAAACAGAACTGAGACACCACCCCCAAACACAAGACATTGACAGCAATACAGCAAGACTGAAACAAGCAGCATTAGATAAACTGACATCACTCAAGGCCATTACTGACATGTCGAGCAGTCACACTGCAGACGTACACAACACAGCTATGGGACAGACATAGAAAAGATTACAGACACACAAGACATACAAGGAAAATCCATGGGGATTAAAAAGCCTGAAGCAGACTCAAACCCAAACAAACCCAAGAGAAAGCCATGGGGATTACTGAGCCTGAGGCAGACTCAAACCCAGAGAGAGAAAAAGGTGAAGACCAGAGTGTCATTTGTCTTCAATGTGCATTTACCTCTTCAGCTTTTCTGACTGCTGCCACTTGTCTGTTCTTCCTGTGCTTCTATCCTAGCCTCACAAGTCCTGCCGCTCCCAACTGTCCTAGCCTCACAATGAGTCCTACCACTCCCAACTTTGCTAGCCTCACGATGAGTCCTGCTGCTCCCAATGAGTCCTGCCACTCCCGACGAGTCCTGCCGCTCCCGACGAGTCCTGCCGCTCCTGACGAGTCCTGCCGCTCCCGACAAGTCCTGCCACTCCTGATGAGTCCTGCCGCTCCCGACGAGTCCTGCCACTCCCGATGAGTCCTGCTGCTCCTAGCTGCCTTTGCCTAACATCCTTCTAGTTTCATCCTCATTGTGCTACTTGGTCCTACCTGTTGGAGTAGACAAAAAAAAAACAGTGAATGCGCAGCGTACTATACAAGCCACGCTAAGGTGCTACCTGGAATTTATTGCCTGACAGCATTAGAAAAGATTGCTGGAAAGGAAATATGAGCACATACCTAGAGTTTTACTGGGATCTTACAAATTTTCTTCTGGACAAAGTCTTCAATGAGGCTGCTATGTGATACACTTTGTCCCACTTCATGCTCAATTTTGAGCACAGCTTAGCCTGAAAGTCTCTCCTGACTCATTGACAAATGCAGGCATGTCTTTATAAGTTTCAGCTTAGAAAATCTGCATTCTGCAGTAGCCACTGTAATGGGTGCAGTCAAAGAAATGCGCAGTGAAACATAAGTATTTATATATATGTCTTACAAGTGGTTGCAAATGAGGAAATGTAACACAGTCAGTGGTGATGATTCATTGCCAATCATTCGAGAAAGGCTTTTCAGTTTGTGTCCAAGGCCAGAGTCATCAGTGTTCCAGTGGCCACTTATCCTGTCAGTCAGTTGTTTTTTCAGAGCCTTGCAGTGTTGGAGCAATGTGTCTCCTGCAACGTCAATCAAGGCTTTAATATTTATTAAAAATCCAAAAGCCTTATCAAACTCTGAAAGCTACTCAAACAGATCAGTAAATGATTGTATTGTCCAGCAGCACGCTGAGGAACTCTACACGTAGTTTTACCACTGGATCCTGTACAGTCTCATCTTCTCCTTCATAGTCAAAGAACTGCTTTACTTTCCTCTGCCTCTTTTCTTGAAATGTGGTGCCAACATCTAGTTCTTCTGCTGTTGTGGAGGCTTCACCCATGGCATGTTGAAATCCTGTCTCTGTAATTCTTTAGCAGGTCCATAGTTGATACTAGCACTTTGACACATGTGGAAATAACAAATGATGGACTCTGCAGAACTTTGCTTACACAATTTACCTCTGTCAGCACATCATACTAAACCACTAAACATACAATGAACTGGTATGACTTAAGTTCCAAGCACAGTCCCCTTGCTTGTTAATATGTTGCAGCATCACTTCTGCCTTGACAAAGTCTATCCTGCATTCCCAGTGAGTGTCTGACAGTGGTTTCACAGTGATGTTTGTGTGCTATTTCAAGATCTGCCATCAGCTCATTGATGCTAAACAAAGTACATAAATGTTCTGCAGACATTCAATGAATGACATTGCCTGTAGTGATGAATGTCCATCACTAACTATAAGATTTAAATTATGGCAGACACATGGCATATAAAAATTCCTTGAATTCATCTGTTTTATCCAGGCCTTCTCTCCAGCTTGTTTCCACTTCATGTTGCTGCCATTGTCATATCCTTGTTATCGATAGTTGTTAATATCCAGTTGATGATTTTCTAGAGTCTGAAGAACTGTTTCTGTAAGTCCTGTCCCAGTTGTATAATTCACAGGCACAAATCCCAGAAAGTGTTCCTCAACTGTGGCTGCAGTCCTTAAAATATCCACATACCTCACTACTACAGCCATTTGCTCTTAATTGATGATGTCTGGAGTGCAATCAAGAATTACAGAAAAGTACCTAGCATCCTTCACCTTCCCTACAATGGTCCATAAAATAGCATTTGCAATCAGCTGGTTAATTTCATTCTGTATGTCCTTCCCAAGATAGTGATCCATTACCTTTTTATTCCTAATACAACCCAAATATTCAGGCATGACAGAATCCAACTGCGACAAAAGTTTCACTTGACCTAAGAAATTGTCATTGCCATAGGTGTTCAGGACATCACTCGTTCCACAGAATACCACGCTCTGTTCTGTCAAATTTTGGACTATAGCAATAATGCATTCTAACACACCATGCCACCACTGCTTGTATCTTATTGTCCATTGCCTGCCTACTCTTTGTTCTAGTGTCCAGTTCATTCCACTTCATCATGCATGCCATATGCTCCGGTGCTCGGTCATGGTGTGTAAAGCTTTGGACATCTCTCTCCATGCTTTGTAACCACCTGACCTGAGAAGATGGTTAGAATGTCCAAACAATTTGCAAGCAAAGCAAAACAGTGCATCCTTTGAGACTGAATATGTCAGCCAAGTGTGTTTTGCTATCTCTCCATTAGGCAGCACATGGAAATACTTCTCCGATGTAAATCTTCTTTTCTGTTCATTGACTGGAAACTGTGGCAACACCAATTGCACAAATCCATGCTGAATGGCAGCTACCCTAAACACCCTAAACTCATCCCTTATCAAATATGGCCAGGTTCCTAGATCCTCAAAAGGTATACCTGACACTCCCTGCAAGTCATAGGCCACATCTGTCACTTATGGAAGTATAGGCTGCTTCTGTATCAAACTCTGGTGATCCAGGTAACACCTCTACAGTTGAATCTGCATTTGTTGACATGCTTTCACCCATGGTAATGGCTGTATGTTCAAAGGAGGTAGCGCGTGGTGTAGCCGCAAGAGAGTGGTCACATTCTATCAGAAGGATGCTGGCCTCACAGTGGGCAGAGTGTAAAGCAGAACCATTGTGTTGTCCTAAAGACAGACCTTTTCCTGAATCTCTCCTCTCTAATGACCCACAGAAAAATGTCATAATGGAACCGTATCTCTTTGCATCCTCATTCCTCTGCTGCTGAAGCTTTTTTTTACTGCTCATGCCAAATATGCACGCTTCATCTCTAACTGGGAATGGAAGGAAAGCAGAATTACTACACGTGCATACTGTTAGTAAAAAGCACTACATTTCAGGTGCATGTTATGCAACTTTCTTTGACCTTTCCGGACTGCATAATGTCAGAGGTTAGGATTCTGACCACATTCTAAGGATGGTATTACACTGTAGGCAGAACTGAAGAGAAACAAGGACCAGTAGGCAAAAAAACGGCAGTGCAGCCATATAAACCAGAAAAATGGATTAGGTTCCAAAGTCACATTAGTATTACTGCAGGCACAAAAGAATGAGCAACCTAATACTGAACGCTGTTCATAAACAAGCTATACAGTATGCAGTATCGTACCGTAGGCTGAAGAACTGCTGTGTAACAGTAACCAGTAGTGAAAAACTAATGTAGGTAATAGCTACAAGTGAAGTGCATTACAAAATACATATTGTATAATGACTTGCATTGACATCAGCCACTATTGCACTGCAGGCAGAAAGACTGAAGAATGGTTAACTAGTTGGCACAAAAAGTAATGAGAAAGGCCCAAGTTATAGTTTTATGTTAAATACCTAACACTGGAATTGAATTTCAGCTTTTTCTATACAATTCCTCCCCTTTCATCCACCCAAACATGTGAAGAGGCACCAAACAACATAAAATATTGATATTACAAGCTCTCTGGAACAAACTAAAGTCTGAAAGAACAAATGACTAGGAGAGGCACAAGTCTGAAGGGGAATAGACCAAACTGAGGCAAGAGAAATGTTACGGAGCAAAAAAGATTACACCTGCCCACTATCTCTCAGTCTCTTGGCACTCTTGAACAAACCAAAGTCATTGGTTGAACACAGTAGTAAAATCATGGATTTGCTAGAAAACCTCATTTGTGAGGGAAGTAAAAGTGCCACACATCGGGAGAAATTCCCACAACCCCCCTTAGCACAGACCTGTGGACAAAAGCATAAAGCCAGGGAATGTACCATGCATCACGTGGAGGATATGAAACATGAAGTTCATTTTTGCTGGTAGCTTCAGCCCTCTGCATGCAATCATTTTGTTAGACAGAAAAGAGTAAAACCAAAAACATCTGGACATTGTGCATATTCTCGTAGGCCCTATCAACCTCCTAACCTCTCAACATAATTCAGACAGCCAAAAATAACTGCAGAACAAGGCGTCACATCAGGGACAGTTTAAAACATTACTATAAACTAAGATAGCAGAACAGTGTTTGCATTAACATGCATTAAAATATCAGTACATTCTGCAGAATTCTTAGCCCCCTCCTCCCCCCAAGTCTCAGCACAATAATTCTGGATGAAGTGAAACAAAAAACAAAGGCGTTGCATTAACAATGTGCTTATATGGTACGTAGCCCCACATAAAAAAAAAAAATGCAGGCAAACACTGAACACTGCAACATTTTCACAGGCCCTAACCACACTCCAAACCTTTTAACACAATAACTATGGACAACAAAAAAGTAAAGTCGTCGCATCAGTCGAACATTGCTGAAATACATGATAGTAGCGTAACAGGGTTTGCATTAGTATACATTCAGACATCTGTACCTTCTGCAACATTCTCACAGCCACTAACTACCCTCCCAACATTAGGCATTTAAAAAAATATACAGGCCCCATCAACCTGGAAATAGCATAATTCAAACAGCCCAAAATAACTGCAGAAAAAGGTGTAACATCAGGGATAGTTAAACAGTACTATAAACCTAGATCTCAGAACAGTGTTTGAAAAACTCATAAAAAACTCAAAACTTACTGCAAATTGAACTGATAATCTACCATCAGAATTTCAAAAAAATAGCTGCCAAAGCCAGTTCTTACCCTGAATACTTAACAGAGCCATTACTGAGCAATATGTCCCAACTATCTGGAAATTATCATACATTATAGCCTTGCACAAAGGTGGAAACTTGACAAAATTTACAAATTATAGGCCCAGAGCAATTCTCTCCCCACTAGCTAAACTCCTAGAGGGATGCATTCATTCTCAACTTCTGCAGTATGTCACAACCAATAGTTTACTTGCCAAATCCCAACATGGCTTCAGGCCTCATGCTACAACTGCCCTACTCAGTTGTACTAACACCATAAATTTAGAAATGAAGGCAAAATAGGATCTTCTGTCTTTCTCAATTTGTCAAAGGCCTTTGACACAGTCTCACAACAAACTACTAACTGCCCTCGCTAAACTTAATCTCATCCCCCTAAATCTCAGCTTCCTACAGGTCATAAACAGCCAATAAAATGGCTCCAGGATCTACCTCCCCTCTACTCCCAGTCACATCAGGAGTCTCACAAGGCTCCATCCTTGGTCCACTTCAGTTTAGTGGATTTATTATCACCCTCAATACCTCCACATCCCCAGCACCCACAATCCAATATGATGATGCGATACACTTGTGTCACATCTACCATGCAACAGGTCACATCCCAATCCAGCTGAAATAAGCTAATCTTCACTATGTACCCCATACGCCTAAAACTATTCACTTAAACATCACTTTACAAGACTGCCTACCTATCCCTGCTCTAGCCAACTGCAATATCCTTCTCTGTCCCATTATTTATCTCTCCTCGTTTTCATCACCCCTATCCCATTCTCTCTACCTTTTAATTATACAGCATAGATACTACCCATAAAAATAACAAGCCTACTCTATCTCTTGCCTCCAACAGCTAACTCACACACTCTCCTTCTAACCAACTGGCAATCAAAATTAAATCTATATTCCCTTATATTGTCCCTCATACAAACAGATAAACCATACTTATTTTACATATTTCTAACACTTGCATACTAAAATAAGCTTTTCTCCCCGGGGCTCCATTGAAAATGGGTTATACCCAGTCTGACTATCCAGTAAACAAATGTAAAATAAAACTGGTACAACCACAGCCCCTCACCCCCATCTTCTTAGCATAAGAACGCTACACAAAAGCAAAATAAAACTGGTACAATCACAGCTCTCACCCCCCAAACCTCTTAGCACAAGCATTATGCACAAAAAAAGTAATGCAACCCCTCCCCCCACAAAAAAATAAAGTTAAAACTAAAGCCAAAACTTACCTTTTATGCTTTCTACAGAAGGCTGCTTCCAATCCTCTGCTCCCTCTTCACAACTGAAGGCTCACCTGCTCTGCTTGTTTTCCTCAGACCACTGCAGTCCTTTTTAAATTGCCCTTAAAAGGACAGTTTTTCAGACCTTTTGATAAATGCCCTTAGAAGGACAGTTGAAAAGGGTATTCTCCAATGACCAGAACTGCTCCAAAAGCTTGAATCCACTGTTGATCCATTCTCTGAGGGAGTCCGTCCTCACGCTGATCCAAACCCGGCTCGATCTCCACGATCTGCTGCTATAAGGAAAACTCCTCTGTTTAAAAACAAGAGAAGTGATCCTTATAAGCCACATGTCTTTTTAAAGGCAGTTTATACAGGAAGTGCTTTGCAAGGACAAATCAGGTGCTTGCTCCATCACTTCCTAGTTTAAAAAAGAAAAAAAAAAACAAGAAATTAGTTCCCAGGCTGCTGTAGCCAATCAAATCCCTGTTTTCACTGACCAGACCTGATTGAGTCCAGCTTGCCAACAAATCAAAAACAAAACCTGGAAAAACAGTTCTGATTTTCACAGTGATATCAGGGAACTGTGCGTACGTCCACATGGAGCCAAGCCGAGTGAGGAAGTAACAGTCAGAGCAATCCGCGCCTGCTGGATGGAGGCCCTCATTCATAGGGAGGTAATCGAGGGCTCCCTACAGCCAAAGGTTTCACGGGTGCCTAACGCCACCTATGGTTTTACCACCACTGACGTGTAGGGATCATGGGGTTATAAAGGTTAATTTGTTGCTAGATAATTCTGCCAAACTGAAATCTAAACCAATGCACAGAAGGTTAATTACAGATTATATGCAAGTAAAACTGTCACTATGTAAACCTAACTGGGGTGAGGTATTCAGTGAAAAAGCTGCAGATGGAATGTGAAAAGTTTTGAAAGAGAAATTGTTTGAGTGCAAAAAGTCAAAAAAAATGTTTAATATCAGAATCTATACATGCAACATCAGGGGGATATATCTCCATAAGAACAAGATATCTGATTAAGGTGAGAGACAAAAAATAAGAAATGGAAGAGAAGCCAAACTACAACTTTGAAAACTGAAATAAACAAGATGGACAAACAGATTAAGCATAGTGTGAGACAAGATATATTGAGCATAATAGGAAACCTTTTTATAGATACATACGATGTGGAAGGAATAAAGACACACAAATTGATAAACTCTGTGCAGATTCTAAAATTTATTTTCAGACACAACAGATTATAGATATATTTACAAATTCCTATGCGAAACAGTTTGGGTCCACAAAAGGGGTGATAAGTTGTCCTAGTGGCATCTAGATAGCTCCAGATACTGGAATCAAATTAGATTATATTGAAAAAGAACTGCACAAACTGGATCCAAACAAAGCACAGGGAGGAGACAGAATTAGTAACAATGACCTGAAAACAATTCTGCAAGAACTTACAGTACCATTATATCCATTATTCACTAGGTCATTTAAATATGAGGATATCCCTCAGGATTGGAGAGTTGCACTTATTAAACCTGTGTTTAAGGGAAAGGGGAGTAGGACAAACCCAAAGTCACCCGTAAGTCTACTTTTATGCTGTGGAAAAATAATGGAGAAGGTAATATTGGATAAGTTATTGTCAGATAGTGATACACTGGGACTTGAAACCACATATCAGCATGCATATGTTGAAAACAGATCTATTACCACCTTTAACATGATGTTCTATAACAATATAATAACAGCTATGAATGAAAAATTGTGCTGTGATGTAATTTATATAGATTTAACTTCAGCATTTGACAGAGTAATACACAAAACACTGATCGGTAAATTAGTACAACTAGTTATTGATATACTCTTGATAAGATGGATAGCTGAATGGCTTACAAATAGGAAATGGCAAGTATCATACAGCAACTGGACAGGCAAAATCCTTGGTTACAGTCAGGGTGTCCCACAGGGCTCTGTCCTCGGCCCTTACCTGTTTAGATTGTATCTTTCAGACCTTTTTCATCTGAGACGTTCTACAGTGTATAGACAACCTGAAATTGGGTAAACTGATTACGTGTTACAGATAAGGCATGTCTGCAAAGTAACTTGACTAAATTGACCATTTGGGCACAGGAGAATAATATGCTGATAAATACTTCAAAAACTAAACACATCAGATTTTGGAGACATAAATTGAAAGGTGAATATTTAATACAGCACACAGTGATTGAAACTGTAGCCCCATTTAAGGATCTGGGTATATGGGTAGATTCAGCTATGAGTTTTCTAATCATGTCACCCAATTGGTTAAGGATAGTTATGGAACTATAGGTTGTATAAAAAGATTTGTAAAGTCTAGGAAATTAAAAATAATGAAGTCATTGTTTGTTATTTACATTAGACTCAAAATTGAGTATGGGATAACAATATGGAAACCCTGTAAGAAAACAAGCATGAATAAACTGGAAAGAGTACAGCGGAAATACAGCAAGGGCATCCATGGATGTGAAAATTTAAGTTATTATGAGACCAAAATATCTGAACTTGTACAGGGTCTCTTACAGATATCTAAGAGGAGATCTTATTCAGCTATGTAGGGCATTTAAAGACAACTACATCTAGAAATGTTTGGGGTTATCAAAAAGTACTAGAGAATCATCAGACATCCTGTGTAGAGGATTCTACAGGAATGAGAAGTGCACTAATTGGTTCTATGACAGAGTAGCTGATGCATGAAACAGACTTCCAAGTTATATTAAAGCAAGTACTAGTTTAGATATTTTTAAGAACAGCCCGGATACTTATAATGGGAGCAACTGTTTTGGTATATTGGCAGGCTAGAAGAGCATTAATGCTTGTGCGTGAAATATTTTTATGTATGTATGTATGTATGTAAACATTCCCAGTCAAGACCAAAGGTTATTATAAGGCAGAAAAATGAAAAAAAGGGGTTTTAGTAGATGCTGCAAATACTGTTCACATAGTTCTCAGCATGTGAAAGATTTGATGGGTGTAGTGACCAACAGTGCATTCACTGTGGGGTAAGCTTGCCACTCATGCCATATGGTGATTCTTTATGGCATCATCCAAAACTAGATACTAAAACAAGAAATTAGAAAATAAGGATCACTTTCACTGAACTCCTGAAAAAGGTAAGGTGCTGCAAAGTAAGTCACCTCTGAAAAGACGGTACTCTAACATGAAGTTCTCTTGGGTATAATCAGCAGGCCTTCTAAGGCAGCCACAGGTAATCAGTGAATTATAACACCAAATATGATACCAAACCATAAAAAAAGAGGGAGAGAGAGAGACTACATAGAAAAGATGATGCTCAGTCCACTACATTCACAATTATTACAAGTTCTTAAGTGACTAGATGCACCATCTCTTATGTAGTTTAGTCAAGGTTCAAGGATCTTTGACTAGAGAGATAGTATTACTCCTGAGATGGTCAGATTTGGGTGGCTTTTCTTCAGTATGTCTCTTTCTGCTTCTTGAGCAGTCTGATTAGACTTAGTTTCTACCATGTTCCATTTCATATTTCACTCCATCATTCCAATACGTTTCATCTTTGAATGCTGGGCCACTTTCCCACCAGCCCTACTTATTGCCTTTTATCTAGTTTTCTTTCTGCCTACCTCCATTTTGATTCATGGGCCCATTCACTGCACTGTGTTCTTAGATACATCTTTGTTTTCTGTATTCCTATGTTGCTTCAGTTCTGTTTTAGTCAGACTGAAGATGTTAATGCTTCTGCTTTTCCAGAAGCAACTGGTGGGACCAGATTCTTTTCTCCAGAGTAAGTTACTATGGTGATTAAACATGCCGACAGTGTCAAGGCTGCGAACATGTCCACGATGTCAAGGCTAACATCTGTCCAAAAATGCTTAAATTAGAAATAGCTATTTGGATGTTGTCAATAGATTACCTTTTTCAGTCTTGTGACAAAGGCAGGGAAAGTACCTCTGAAGATTAAAGTGGGGTACTGGTCCACATTTTTCATAAAGAGGGACAAGAGCACAGTCTCCAGTTTTAGATGGGTCACACTCCTCTGCAAACTGAAAAAGCCTACACCAGGGTGCTGGAAAAGAGGTTCTATTTGACTTTTGCACATCTGATTAAGGATGATCAATATAGATTCCATCCTGGCCATGAAATAGTGGATCAAGTTCCTGTCCTTGTATGGATATTAGATGGGTCATGAGAGTTTGTCAGTCATCTCAAAATGAATATTATGGGCCTGCAAAAGTTATATCAATAAAATATCCTGTAGTAGGTTCCACAGTATTACAAGGCCTAGAAACCACTGTTGCTTTCATTGGTCGCACATTCACAGCACAGCTCCTGATGTTTGCAGTTTACGTGATGCAGAGGTCATGGTTACAAGAGATTGACAGTTATGTTTTGTGGAGAGAGGATGTCCTCAGAGGACAGATTAAGTCACTCAGTATGGATTGTAAAATGAAGGGTAGTAGAATCACACTTGCACCGATTTTTGAGGAACATTCCTATTTTTAGGCCTGATTTACCCCTCCATAGCATGTCCCTGTTTTTGGAGCACTGTTCCAGTTTTCAAGTTTGATTTACCACTTCCCACAATTTTCAGAATCCTCCTTTATCATACATGATTTTTTAAGCTGCCTAGAATAAAGAATACCTGACTACATGACCAACATACTAGTGGCAAATGTGGAAGAATTTGGCAATACAGTTCATTAAAGTCTAGAGATTTACACAGTCTCTTTCATAATGTGCTTATATTTTTCCATCATTTTTGTCACTCGTTTCATAAACATGTGTTACAGTGTGGTATCACAGATGCCTACTGGAAATTGGAAGAGTTATGTGGTATATCATATTCGGATGTTATGCTAATTAGATATCTAGATTTTTTTTAACTGGATAGTCCTATTTTTCATGGGCTTTTGCTCCTATTTTCAAGGTCTCCAGGTTGAGGGGTATAATGAATAGATGCAAAGAGAAATTAAAGGAGATTAAATATTATGTATTTATTTATTTATTTACATTTGTTGACCAGGAGTGTCCGACTGGATGTAGGTCCATTTTCAGCGGAAGCCCGGGGAGAAAAGCTCCACAGTTAAAATAAACAGACAGTAGTTACACTGGATTACATAGCGATTAACAATTTAACATAGCAATTATTTACAACATATTTACAGATGAAGAACATAGTACATCAGTAGACAACTAGAATCTTTATTTGTGAAGTACATAACAGACATTAACAAATGTTACTATAAGAAGTTCCTGCTGTATAATAAGTACTAGGCTTATGAGCATCTGAGCTTGCTATAATCAAGGTAGTTAGTGGAGTGGAAAGAAAGGTAGTGGTTGGATGGGGTGGATGATATTAGAGTGGGAGTTGCAAGGGCATAGCCAGCATGTTTTTTGGTGCGCTTTTAGTAAAGTTTTGAAGTGGGTGAATGATGGTATGGAGGTAATTGTGGGTGGGAGGGAGTTCCATAATTTGGCTATGGTGCAAGAGAATAGCGCTTCACCAGCAGAGTTATTGGCTTTAGTGATCTGCAAGTGATTTTTGTTGCTGGATCTTAGTGGTCTGGTGGTGCGATAGGGTTGAAGTAGATTATGGAGGGATGGGACATTTAGTGGATGGTTTACTAGTTTGTGGATGAGTGAGAGTTGATACCATTGAAGGAGGTGAGGGAGTTCAAGCCAGCCCAGTTCAGCAAGTGAGAGACAGTGGTGACTACGATAGGATGCCCCTGTGGTGAATTTGGTAATTTTGTTGTAGCAGGTCTCTAGCTTGTTTAGATCACATTGCCTTAGGTTGGTATATATTGGAGAGGTATAAATTAGCGTGGCGATAAGGTAGGAATTTGCTATTGAAATCTTTGCTGCTTTCGTGAGAAGTTGCTTATTTCTGTATAATGCTCCTAGTTTTTTGTGGACTTTTTTTATGGTCATGGATATGTGAATATCAAATTTTAGTTTATTGTCTATTTCCGCTCCTAGCAATTTGGTGTGTTCAGTTGGGTATATAGTGGTATTGTCTTTTGCTGTGATGTTAAAGTGAGAGTTGTTTTGAGCATGTTTGGTGGGTTGGAAGATGAGTAGTTTGGTTTTGTTTGGGTTGAGTATTAATTGGGCATCGGATAACCAAGTTTCAACAGAGGAAAAGGCTTCATGTGTGACTTTTTGCAGTTTGGGTAGGGACTGGGCTGAGCAGATGATGGTTGAGTCATCTGCTTATTGTATGAGTGTGCCATGTTTGGTGGCAGAGGCTAGATTATTGGTGAAAACAGAGAAGAGCAGGGGTCCAAGGATGGATCCTTGGGGAACCCCTGTGGAGACAGGTAGTTGGGGAGATATGTCATTCTGCCATACAATGGATTGTTGGCGGTCAGACAGGTAACTCTGAAACCAGTTGGTGACTGATTGAGAGAAGGATAGGTTATTGAGGACAGAGATGAGTTGTTTGTGTGGGACCATGTCAAATGATTTAGAAAGGTCTAGGGAAAGTAGCAGAGGAGAGATAGCCATTGTTTTTATGCTGAAGGATAGTGTTAGTAAAGGAGAGTAAGGCAGTGGTGGTGCTATGGTTTGGTCGGACACCATGCTGAGTATTGGAAAGTAGGTTGTTAGTAAGGAGGTAGTCTGAGACCTGAGAGTGTATGCATCTCTCTAGTATTTTGGAGAGTGGAGAGCGAATAGCTATGGGGCAATAATTGGTTAGTTCTGTGGAGGGTCCGCCTTTGTGGAGGGGAATTATATGTGATACTTTCCACAGTGTGGGAACGTAACTTTCTGACAGAGATCGGTTAATCAATATGGATACTGGGTAGGCCAGAGCATCAGCTGTGATTTGTAGGTATTCACTTGGGATATTCACTTGGGAGGTTGTCTGCTGCTAATTTGGTGGGCTTAAGTTTAGTTAAGAGTTTTTTTTATGTTGGAGGTAGGTACAGGAGAAAAATAGAAGGCAGTGGGGAGATTACTAGATGAAGGTGTGGGTTGGGGGGAGGGTTGTGTTGTTTAGCTAGTGATAGTATGGTTTGTGTGAAGTGTGTATTGAATGAGGTAGCAATATTTTCTGAGGAGTGAGGGATGTTAGGAGGAGGGGTGCTGACTTTACCTGAGTGGAGGATGGAGTTTATGGGGGACCAGAATTGTTTGGGGCTGTGTTGGGAGGAGTCTAGGGCAGACTGGTAGTATTGTAATTTGTCCTGTTTTATTAGCTTTTTGACTCTATTGCGTAGTTCTAGGAATTTCTGTCTAGTTGTGGGGGTTTTGGTTTTGCGCCAGTGCTCCCAGGCTTTATCCCTGTTTTTCATTTCTGACTTAGTGGTTTTCTGTAGCCATGGGGAGGGTTGTGCTTTGGTTCTGGAAAGTCTTATGGGGGCATGGTAATTAAGGATGCTCAGGAAGGTAGTATTAAAAAATGCAACTGCGTCATCAAGACTGAGGTACTTTACAGGATGCCAGTTACATTTTTTGAGGGATGAGATGAATGTGAGTGGGTTAAAGTTTAGTTTTTTACGTATTTGACAGTAGATGACAGGTTTAGCTTGGTATAGGTATTTTGTGAGTAGGAATGTTGGGGAGTGATCACTGAGGCTATCTGATAAACAGCCTGTTATATATGACTGGGGGCTCTTACTGACTAGTATCCAATCCAGGGTAGTGTGCTTGCTGGAGTTTTTATTTATCCTGGATGGCGACTGGACTAGTTGGGTGAAGCCATGAAGGTTTACATGATGGGTTGGATGGTTGCCAGAACAGGATTGCCAGTCAATATTGAAATCACCTAAAATGATAGTTTATTGGGGGAGATAGTGGGTAGACCAGCTGAGGAGGTTTTCTAGTGGAGGGATGGTTTGGCCAGGTGGGAAGTAGCATCCAATTATGTTGATGGTTTTGTTTTGGTTTATTTTGAGGTTGGTATATATTATTTCTTCATTGCCTATTTGTGGAGCTGATGATTTTAAGATCTGGATGTTTAGATGCTGTTTAAATATTATAGCTACACCGCCTCCTTTCTTGTTTAGCCGGTCTACTTTTAGTATGCCGTAACTGGTAGGGAGTATTTGCTCACTGGTAATGTGAGGTTTTAGCCAGGTTTCTGTCAGGATGACTATATCTGGGGAGTACAAGTCTATGGTGGCATGGAGTTCATGGACTTTGTTGGATATACTTCTAATATTTAGGCTTAGTAGAAGGAAGTCACTTGGCTTTCTATTGGCTGTAATATGGGAGAAGTTGTGGTTTCTAGTCTGATTATGAGGACTGGGGTTGGAGATGGTAGGGCCAGGTTTGGGGTGGATATCTCCACTTAAGGCTAGTTTTGATATGCATGAGGTTATTAGTTTTATCTGTTTTTGAATGTGTTTGATTATAAGGGAAACTTTATGATTGTGCTCTGTGGGTAATAGGTATGGTGGGACGTGGGAGGGTTACTATGTTAAGTTGTAGGGATGCTTTATGTTTGAGTAATATAGTTGGTAGAATATGTGGGGTGTGCATAGGGATGGTTCTTGAGTTGGTGGGAGGGGAGCTGAGTGAGGGTGAGACATGAGTGGTGGTGTGAATAGTAGTACAGTGGTAGTGTTTGAGTGGGGGAATGATGGAGCTTTGGTAGGATGTAAGATATGCAAAGAGAGTGCATGCAGTGAGAATAGGTAAGGTATGCTTGTACATGTTAGTTGAGGAGGTGTGATAGTAGTGGGAAGATGGAGGAGGTAGTGTTGGGTTAGTGCTGTGGTTGGCTATTGGAAAGATGGGAGGGGTTTGTGAGTGTAATAAAGGTGGGACCACTGGGGCGGGACGGAATAGGGGGCAGGGTGAGGAACGAAGCAGGTAGAGACCCTGTTAGTTGCTCTTATGAGGGGGCTGGAAACAATCAGGTAACAGAGTTAACTGATAAATGAATATATGATAGTGACAAGGGTGGCTGTAGTGTTAAAAATGGTGCATGCCACAGGTAATATTTATTAACTTTGGGATTGTCTTAAGGTAATAAACAGGGAAGGGGGAGGGGGAGAACAAGGGTGTGAGCAGGCAGTTATTTTGTACTGCTGCTAATGAGCCAAAGCAAAGACAAGTTTGTGTTTAAGAAACAATTAGAATTGACCAAGGACTGTTCTGAAACTGTAAGCCATTTCTTAACCATTTTTCAGGTGGAAAAACAGGATAATCTTGTATCAGTAGGCTACTGTGGTCTCAGTTTAAATTAACAAACACACAGTATTGATCAGTTATGGATACTATTTGCTAACAGAAGGGGAATAAGAGAGAAAGTGGAAGATAAGTGTGTGTGTGGGGGGGGGGGGGCTGCTTACAAGCCAAAGCAGAGTGCTCTCCAGAGGAAAATGAATATTGGCTCATTATGAGAACCAAGATTTGTTGTAGGTGTTCTTGAAGCTCAACCCAAAAAATGCAAGATTTTAGGGCATTAAGCAGAGAAGTCTTCAGTCCTAGAACTGTACATTTTCATCAAAAGGGAATGTATATTTTATACAGTTTATGTAATCCCTCTTGAATGACAATTATTTATTTATTTCCATTTGACGACTTAGTGGGTGCACTTGTCAAGTTACCCTATGAGCTATAACCAAGGCTAGACAACAGCAACAGAGCTGTTTTTTCACCTCTTCTGCCATTCTGACAGCTGTGCCAGTGCTTGACACCCTTTACTTGGTTTACTGGCACTTTTGATCTGCTGGCTTCATTTAAGCCAGGGTCAGCAAGGATCTTAAGGGCATGCTGAGTGGGGGGGGGGGTCATGCTGCTCTACTTCAAGCCAAGGAAGAGGTTTACATGTTTGACTTACCCTGTTTCACCCTGTCTCTCTTTCTCCCTCCCTCCCTCCCTCCCTCATGGCTTCTGTGATGATGGCCAGGGGCAGGCATACAATGAGGATGTACAGAGTTTTGCCCTGCATGTGTGGCAGCTCAGCCATGTCCATTGCTGAAATCCCTTTAGACAATGTCTTCACAAGTGTCAACACCAGCTCCCAGCAGAGACCATTGTTGCAGACACCCATGAAACTAACCACCCTCTCAAGTGTGGAACCATCCATCCCTCCATGCTGTCCGTCAGTTGCCTGAGCCGCTCATCAAACCTGGGTTGCCTGGGTTGTAGTCTGGGCTTTATCCCTTTATGCCAATGTAGCATCTAAGAAAGCAACAGTTTTACAAGAAGAAATGCTCAGTATCGTAGAAATTTATATTATACAGATCACTAATGACACGTGCAGTAACAGACTATGGGGAGGAGCAAGTCTTTAAAAGAATACATATACATAATGAAAAAGAGCTTTAAAAGCATATGCATTCATTAAAATCATACAACATAAGGAGTATATGAAGCTCAGTAACAGGAAGGCTTCTTAGTTTAGCATTTACTTATTACTTATTACTTGCTACTTACATGTATGCATTGTATATACCTGTTATCATTTCAGCTGTAAACTTTTTATTTTTGAACTTTTGGTACATTTATATTATATTAGTAGCTTATTAAAATAGTTTATTTATAATCATTACATAATAATAAAAAGAACAGCAATGATAAATAACGGTAACAATATAAATACATCATAACAATAATGCTTAATAACAATAATAATAGTTTTATAGATGCAATTGCTGGTGATCTAATATTTTCCAGCGGTAAGCAGAACATAATCAGAGCAGATCGTCTCTCCTCTTTATAATATTTGAGGTTGGGTTACCAACTCTTCTTCTCCCTCTACAAGTTTCTAATTATTACATTCATAGCAGACAAGTGAGTTGAGAACTAGAACTCTGACAAGACATTTGCTAAGTGCTTGACAGAAAGAAAGGTGGGGGGGTCTGAAGATATATCTGAGAAGAGGGGATAATTTGGACTTCAAGGTACTGTACAATTCAATAAATATTATGAAATATGTCTGAGAAAGATTTCTACTTATTCAATTCCACAAGCCAGGGAAATCTGCTAAGAATAGAATCAATAAAATTAGGGGAATAAACTACTTTGCTGTCTGTGCAACTACAGAAAAAATTCTGTGGTCTAAGGCAAAAAAATCATAAGACTGGGTAGTTCCAGTGTTTGGTACTTGAGGCAATAATATTCCCTGCTGGAACAGTAAAAGGAGAATATTTAATATTTCATTAACTGCAATCCATAAAGGGAGAGACTGATTTGATACTGCGATCTAGGAAGTGGAAGAGAAGAAAATTTAAGGGTCTTCTGTGACATATTCTAAGTTTGCGCTATCCTACATGAAAGTCTGTTTTTTGGTAAGAATTCTTAACAAATTAAGGGAATCTAGAAGTGTAATTCTACAGTATCTTCCCATGCCAAAGTAAAATTTAAATAGATTCCAGAAGATGCAGTGAAGCAGTTTTCTAATGAATATGTGTATCTGACATGTTTAAATTCAAGGGAAAAGACACAAGACAGGATGATTTTTTTTGGAGAAGGATCATGTGAACACTCTCAGTAAGCATAAAGACAACAAAGTAGGATTAGGAGGATTCAGTGCCCCCACACCCCTTGCTAGTTCTATATACCAACTCCGAGATCCCACTACATTGGGGAAAGGGCAGATTTCCTTATCCCTGTGTTATCAATAAGTACGTACTTCATGCCGTTTTGTTTATGTTGGTAAACTATGATAGTTTGATGATAATTTTTATGATCATATAGCCTTTTGATGAATGGCACATTCAATGTTATGTGTGTGATGCATGACCATTTGGAGAGCATGTCATTTGATTGGTAAACATAGACCCTATATTAGTGTGTGCAGACTGCATGCATTTGTCTTAGATTCCATCTATTCACATGTAACCTTTATAGTACTGTATATTTACTATTCCCATTTTGTAAATAAAGTTATGTTTTGTATAGCTGACTGCTTCATATGGTGACAAACACGATCCCCATGTCACTGCAGGGACCCCTATTCCTTCTCTGTTCATGTGTGTGCATCCATGAACACACACATACACACACACACACACACACACACACACACACACACACACACACACACACACACACACACACACACTAATGAATGCTATCCCCACCTGCCTGACAAGCTCCCTCATCCCCACCATTTGTGCTGCATCACTGAACCCAGTGAGCCTCCACATGCTGGCTGACAAGTGCACCAGATGAACCACTATTCCATCCCACCAGAATGGGACAGCCAACACTGACTGCTCATATCCTCTTTCCTTCCCCTTGCTTCCCTTCCCCTGAATGGATGATCCTGCACTGACTGCTCAATTCTTCCCTTCCCCTGAATGGATGATCCTGCACTGACTACTCACTTCCTCCCTCCCCTCTCTCACCCTGAATGGGTGATCCTGCACACGCTGTTCACTTCCATCTTCCCCTCCCACCCTCAAATGGTTGATCCAGCACTGGCTGCTCAGTTCTGCCCCCCCTCCCCCGAATAGGTGATCCTGAACTGGCTGATCACTTCCTCCCTCCCCTCCCTCCCCTGAATGGATGACCCTGCACTGGCTGCTCACTTCCATCTTCCCCTCTCTACCCAGAATGGGTGACCCTGTACTGGCCACTCACTTCCTCCCTCCCCTCCTTCTCCTGAATGGATGATCCTGTACTTGCTGCTCACTTCCTCCCAGCCCTCTCTCCTCCCAAACAGGTGAAGCTGCATTGATTTCCTCCATTCTCTCCCTTCCCTCCTCCAGAGTGGGTGATCCTGCACTGGCTGCTCACATCCATCCTAACTTGCTCAGCTACTTCAGATCTGATAGATGAAGGTAGATTGGATATGACCAGAAGCCACAGAAGCTAGAGCTTTTTGCACATCGACACCAGGAGAGACAGGAAGAGCATGATATTAGTGACCATGATCATGTCAGTTAGATGTCACATGATCATCCTGAACAGGAAGTAGGAGACTCTGATAGCAGATATACCACTTGGACTTCCAAAGGTATTTTTTTTCAAATGGAGCATTCTAATACCATTGGATTGTCTATTGGAATGGATGGAAGTGAGAGACTCCACAGAAGCACTTTAATTGCCATGGGGCAGGTGGCAAAAAGGTAAAGGGGTGGTAAGAATGCAGATGAGGAAGAATGCTACATGAACTTAAAATGGTAGATTAGATAGAATAACTGCCTCCATCTGCCATCAAGTATGTAATTGTAAAAAATGTCATAATGGGTAATATTACTGATTTACCTTCAGTTGGTGAACTGACACCAATGTCGACATCTTAAAGGTAGAACACTCTATGTTGAAAACAGAAATGTCGACTTTCAAATACACATGTCCCATGGTTATTTCTTGGCACATGTGAATATTACTTAAAAAACATAAACAACATCATCTCATGTGACAGGCTGCACCCCCCCCCCCCAATTATATATACTAACTCCAAGATCGCACAATCCTGGAGAAAGGGGATATTCCCCTACCCTGGGAATGTCGATCTCACACACCTGTCAACTATTTGTATAGTCAACCAAATGTGGTTGACTAAACAGATTCTGTGGTGTCATTTTTTTCTATCATAAAAGGAGAAGACAAAATGCATTCATTTTCAGGTCTTCAGCAAAGTAACTTTTCTATATGAATTACCTGTGAGTTAATTTCTAAAAGAAAAAAAGTAGTGTCACGAAATTAGCTTAAAACAAACATTTCTAATAATGTCATAAATAATATGTAACCATGTAACCTGAAATATGAAACTTTACTGATCAGTTTGTCCACCTTGAATTTAATTATTAATAAATGTAATTGCAGGCTGGCTGTGGTTTATTTCTGTTCATTACAGAACTGAGCCTTATACTGACATGTATGTATTCATACATTTTAATTTTAATAATGATGATGTCTAAATATTTATCTTAATGATGTAGTCATGTTTTATTAATATTATAGACTTCTTAATAAATGAAATGTTGGACATGTAAATAGATTATTGATAAAGTAAATGCATACACATTGGAATTGCATTGTTTCTATTTTCTTCATTGTAAAACGCATTGTCTTGTACCAACTAGTTCTGCTTGTGCTTTGGGGAAGCAACTTCAACTTTTCTGATGTGTGATCATCATAGTCAATGAAATTATTGTAATAATGCAGAACAAATTTACAGTATGATGTCAGAGTGCTTATAATTTCAATATGGACTCTGGACTTGTACAGGGAATCTGCTGTTTTATAACCACTTATAAAGACTATCCCTGGAAACAGCACTACAGATGCGATGTTTCCTCTGAGGGTATTGATGGAGAAGTATAGACAAGTTCAGAGGGAGTTGCATTATGTCTCTGTGGACATAGAAAAGCATATGACAGGGTGCGTAGAGAAGAGCTGTGGTATTGTATGAGGAAAGTGGGAGTGGCAGAGAAGTATGTAAGAGTGGTACAGGATATGTATGAGGGTAGTGTGACAGTGGTGAGGTCTACAGTAGGAGTGATGGATGTGTTCAAGGTGGAGGTGGGATTACATCAAGGATCAGCTCTGTGCTCTTTCTTATTTGCAATAGTAATGGACAGGTTGACAGATGAGATCAGACAGGAGTCCCCATGGACTATGAATTTTGCAGATGACATTGTGATTTGTAGTGAGAGTGGGGAGCAGGTTGAGGAGACCCTGGAGAGGTGGAGATATGCTCTAAAGAGGAGAAGAATGAAGGTCAAAAGGACTAAGACAGAATATATGTGTATGAATTAGAGGGAGGCTAGAGGAATGGTGAGGATGCAGGGAGTAGAGTTAGCGAAGGTGGATGAATTTAAATGCTTGGGATCAACAGTTCAGAATAATGGTGAGTGTGGAAGGGAGGTAAAGAACAGAGTACAGGCAGGGTGGAGTGGGTGGAAAAGAGTGTCAGGAGTGATTTGTGACAGATGGGTACCAGTAAGAGTGAAAGGGAAGGTCTACAAGAGGGTAGTGAGACCAGCTGTGTTATATGGGTTGGAGATGGTGGCATTGACAAAAAGGCAGGAGTCAGAGCTGGAGGTAGCAGAGTTAAAAATGTTAAAATGTGCAGTGTGTGTGACGAGGATGGACAGGATTAGGAATCAGTATATTAGAGGGTCAGCTCGGGTTGGACTGTTTGGAAACAAAGCCAGAGAGGCAAGATTGTGTTGGTTTGGACATGTGCTGAGGAGGGATGCTGGGTATATTGGGAAAAGGATGTTAAGGATGGAACTGCCAGGTAAGAGGAAAAGAGGAAGGCCTAAGGTAAGATTTATGGACGTGGTGAAAGAGAGGACATGCAGGTGGTTGGTGTGACAGAGCAAGATGAAGAGGACAGGAAGAAATGGAAACAGATGATCCACTGTGGCAACCCATAATGGGAACAGCCGAAAGAAGAAGAAGAAGAAGAATATAAAGACTATGGAGATAGGTTACTGAAAATTTTCTGATTGGTCTATATTTAGAAATGTAACCAAAGGTGATAGAATTTATAGGTACTACCATGCTTAATGTAGTACAATTTTACAGTCATCTTGGACAGTAACCTTAACTGTCATAATATAGTACATACAGGAATCATCATGCTGATCAGAAATGAACAAAGGAATGATTAAAGAGAGGTGAATACAAACCAAGAGATGAAAGGTTAACATTGGTGGCCCATGATAGTAGGTTGCATACACGTTGATTTATAAAGTCCATTGAACATGTGGGGAGAAACAGACAAATGTAAGTTTTGTAAAAGTGAATTGGAAACAGTTGCACACCTTGTTGCTGGTTGCGACATACTAATGGCAGGACTGTATACTGAAAGGCATAATGTGGCAAGACTGTTGCACTGTGGATTGTGCAAACATTATGGTACTGAAGTGGCTGAAAAACACTGGAAACGAGCCACAAAGCATCATAGAAAATGATGAAGTCTACATCACATGGGATCATCCATTACCAACAGTTCAAAAGATAGATGCTAGAAAACCGAATATAGTAGTCCATGAAAAGAAGACAAAAGTAGCATTGATCATTGAAATTGCCACACCCAGTGACTACAGTGTCTTGCGTACAGAGAGACACAAAGTCATAAAATATCGGCATCTGCAGACAGAAACGAGGGCAATGTGGAAGAAACATACCCAGGCAGTTCCAATAGTAGTAGGAGCAATGGTTCTTATATATAAGGATCATTTATTGTTAAAGAAAATTATCGTGGAGAATTGTAAAAAGGAGAGGAATCTAAGTATGGCATGGATAGATTACAAAAAACATTTGACAGCATCCCACATTCATGGATAAAGGAGTGCTTACAGATGTATAAGATACAGCCTACATCAATTATATTACAGTGACCATGAAACAGTGGCAAACCACTAAGCCATGGTTAAGGACAAATTATTATCCCCGGGATAAAAATTCAAGGGGGATATTCCAGGGTGACTCTTCTTTGTCACCACTGCTCTTTTGTCTTTCCCTTAATTCATTATGCTGTCTACTTAATACTTAATAGATTAGGTCAGGTTTATAATTTGGGTCCCAGACAGCAATATAGTGTAAAGATTTATCTTCTTTTTGTCATGGATTTAAAACTGCATAGTTCATCAGATGAGCTGAAAGCACAACTGGAAGTGGTCAAAACGTTCTCAGATATAAGAATGTTATTTGGTCTTGATAAATGGGCAAAAGCAAAATTTAAAACAGGAAAGCTGCAGCACCAAAAGATATCAGTCTGGGACAGGAATATGAAAGAACTTGAGCAGGAGGGAATATATAAATATTTGTGAATTGAAGAAGGATAGACAAAAAAATGAACAAATCCAAAGAAAACTCAGCAAAGAATATTTTAAACAACTAACATTAATAATGAAAACAGCCCTGATATCTAGGAACAAACAATAAGCTAAAAAACATTTTGTAAACAACTAACATTAATACTGAAAACAGCCCTGATATCTAGGAACAAACAATAAGCTAAAAAACAATTTGTAAACAACTAACATTAATACTGAAAACAGCCCTGATATCTAGGAACAAACAATAAGC
Organism: Protopterus annectens; assembly: GCF_019279795.1. Classification (NCBI taxonomy): domain Eukaryota; kingdom Metazoa; phylum Chordata; order Ceratodontiformes; family Protopteridae; genus Protopterus; species Protopterus annectens. Next base: position 351,047,104 of record NC_056728.1, on the reverse strand, counting down.
TAAAAAACAATGTGTAAACAGTTAACATTAATACTGAAAACAGCCCTGATATCTAGGAACAAACAATAAGCTAAAAAAAAAATTTGTAAACAACTAACATTAATATTGAAAACAGCCCTGATATCTCAGAACAAACAATAAGCTAAAAAACTATTTGTAAACAACTAACATTAATACTGAAAACAGCCCTGATATCTAGGAACAAACAATAAGCTAAAAAACAATTTGTAAACAACTAACATTAATACTGAAAACAGCCCTGATATCTAGGAACAAACAATAAGCTAAAAAACAATTTGTAAACAGCTAACATTAATACTGAAAACAGCCCTGATATCTAGGAACAAACAATAAGCTAAAAAACAATTTGTAAACAGCTAAAATTAATACTGAAAACAGCCCTGATATCTAGGAACAAACAATAAGCTAAAAAACAATTTGTAAACAACTAACATTAATACTGAAAATAGCCCTGATATCTAGGAACAAACAATAAGCTAAAATCTATTTGTAAACAACTAACATTAATACTGAAAACAGCCCTGATATATAGGAACAAACAATAAGCTAAAAAACAAATTGTTCTTCCTGTCCTAACTTACAGTTTTGGGGTGACTGACTGGCCCCTAAAGGTATTGAATCAGTTAGACAGTAAAAACAAGAAAAAAATCTTCAGTCTTATCAAATGATGTATAAAAAACAGTATATACCAAGATTATATATTCCTCGTTCTGAAGGAGGCATGGACCTTTCCTAAATTGATGACATGAATAGGTCTGCAATCATAGGACTGCATACATATCAGCTGACCTCATCAGATCCAAACATAGTGAAAGTTTGAAAGATGAACAAAATAAATCTAAGATAACTTCCCCTGCTTAGTTTAGCAGAAACATATTGGTGTCGATTGGAAATGCAAACCAAACCAGAAGTAGACAAAAATCAGGCAGCAACTGAATGTGTGAAAAAGAAAAGAAAGAATATAAAGAGAAGGATCAGATGAAAAGACAAGAAATCTAGAAAAGACATAAATATAGTTGCAAGCACAGAAAACTCCTGGAACAAACTTGTGTCTATGAGGATCTGATGCAGGAATGGTTGAGAAGAAGTAAATTTAAACCAATAGAAAGGTTAATATTAGTGGCCCAGGATAGTGGACTACGTATACCTTGTTTTACAAAGTCCATTGAACATGTAGGAGAAACATACAAATGCAGAGTCTGTAAAACAGAACTGTTAACAGTCACAAATCTTGCTGCTGGGTGTTATACACTAATGGCAGAAGGCCTGTTTACTGAAAGGCATAATAATGTGGCAAGACTGTTGCATTGGGGAATGTGCAAACATTATAGTACTGAAGTAGCTGAGAAGCATTGGAACATGATCCACAAAGTATTATAAAGGATGGTGAAGTTTATATCACATGGGATCACCCATTACCAACAATTTAAAAAAAAATGTATATATATATCTACATAGGTTAGTACTAAGCTAACTGCTCTTATGAGCCATTTTAAGCCTAACCAATTATCCCTTGTGAGAATCAAACCCTGCACCTTGTGTTTATAAGGCAAGCACCTTAACCATTAGGCCACCCTCCCAAACCAACAAGAAAATCAGATATAGTAGCCCATGAAAAGAAGACATAAGTAGCATTGAAATTGCTACACACAGTGATTACAGTGTCTTATATTTCAGAGAGACACAAAGTCATAAAATACCAGGATACACAGGCAGAAATGTGGGCAATGTGGAAGAAGGATACCCAGATGGTTCCAATAGTAGTAGGAGCAATAGATCTCCTAAAATAGAATTTACAGTCTTATTTAGATATGGTATCTGTACATGTAACTCCATATGAATTGCAGGAGTCAGTTTTGGACACATTGTGGGTGCTGGGAAGAGCACTTTTGGCTAACATCAAAGACTGAAACAACACTAATTTCATGAACTTGAATCATACCTTGACTTAGGAATGGAGTCCATTCCCATCATAGTATTAGAAACCCAAAAGACTTAGAGAAATTGAACACATGAAAAGATGGTATCCAGTGCACATGTACCCAAGATCTCTGTGAACTGCTAATGAATGAATGCATTTACGAGTACCTGTGCATATTGGCATATTTACAGTGCAAGTCTTGCAAAGGACACTTTGTTCAACAGCAGTGACATTTGTTGCTGTCATTTTTGCTTGAACATTAGTGGCATAAATGTTAAAAAAAAATAGTGTTGCCAGGGTAATTGTTGCCAAAACTATCAGTGAATTGCTTACCCACACCCTCCACAAAGGTAACCATCATGAAAAACTTCTCCAAAGCTAACTTTGGGCTCCTAAAAACAGAGGTGGCTAACTTCACTGCACCCATGTCAATGGAAATTAGATGCATGACTGCCAAATCATACACCAATGCACTGTACGAACAAGTACATAAATGCACGGAACTAGCCATACTCAACAGAACCAAGACGCTCTCCTCCAAAAAAAGGTAGCCAATCTGGTGGTCCCCTGCCATTAACAAACTCTATAACAGAAGGAAGAAACTGTTGCAGAAAAAGGTGAAGTCCCAAGACTGGAAAAACTCAAAAAAATAAAAAGTTGAGATCCCTCATCAAAACCTCTAAAGCCAGCTACGAAGGCAGAATTGCGGCAGACACTAAAAACAACCCCTAAAGCCTTCTATAGTTATATCAAGAATGTCCACAGCAATACCCAGGTTTGCTCTAAGTTAATGCACAATGGTACCTCCTATACTGAGCCAACATATACTGCCAACATACTGGCCGACAGATTCAGTGCCAACTTTACCCCTCTCTCCCACCCTCCCTAAAGGACCAATCACAATACCGAAGAAATGCCAGGCACCCAGAATTACTGCAGGACAGGTTAAAGCTGCATTGTCCAAGGCCAAGAATGCAGCCTCCATGGGACCCGACAATATCCCGGGATGTGTTTTACATGAACTACAAAGTGAAATGGCACCACATCTATGTGCCCTGCTCAATCACAGCATCACCTCAGGCTTTGTCCCTAATGAATGCTGCACTGCTACAGTCATCCCACTACAAAAAGGGAGAGTGACTACAGACCCTGGGAATTATTGCCCCATTAGCCTGATGAGTCTGATATGTAAGCCTATGGAGCGCATCATCATGGACCTAATTAACAAGGATATAGGGGAATTTCTAAAGTCTAGATCCCATGCAGTTTGGTTTTGTGAAAGGTAGATCATGTCTGCTCAAACTGGTTGACTTCTTTGAGTCAGTCACCAGAGCTATGAATGAGGGCAAGGCAGTTCATACAGCCTACCTCGATCTGGCCAAGGCCTTTGATACCATTCCCCACTCAGGAATTATTGATAAACTCACCAAACTAGGAGTCAAGCCCTATATCACTAGGTGGGTTGCAAATTGACTCACAGATAGAACCCACAGTGTGAAAGTAGCGGACTGCAAGTCAGACTGCCAACCAGTCGTGAGTGGAGTCCCTCAGGGATCGGTCCTGGATCCTCTCCTGTTTGGCATCTATTTATCAGAAGTCCAGGCCAACACAGAGGTTCTCTGGCTGACCAAGTTCACAGACGACTGCAAGCTGGGAGCCATTATTAACTCCCCAAATGATGTTGACAAAAAGGTCTCACTGAGACCAATGACTGGTGTCAAAACCATGGCCTTAAGCTTAATGCCAAAAAATGAATCATCATCCCCTTTGGGAAAAACTCATTTCCCACTAATTACCACATTGATGGGAGCCCACTGAATACTGAAGGTGTTATAAGAGATCTGGGGACACAGGTTGACAGCAACCTCTCCTTTGACCACCACACTGCCACTGAGGTCAGAAAGTCTTTCTATGTGGCACATCTCATTACCAAGGGTTTTGCACCCAGGAAGAAAGAGGTCATCATTTTTCTCTCTACTCTTCCCTTATTAAGCCAATCATCAAGTATAATGCCCCATTTGACATGTACATCACTAGACACATTCAACATCTGGAAAGGTCACAAAAGTACCTCACAAAGAGGATCCTAGGCCTTAAACACATGTCCTACATGGACAGACTCAAAAACACCAGCTATTTTCTGTCTCATATCGTCTACTAAGAGGCGATCTCTGCTTGACTTTCAAAGCCAACTCTGACCCAGCTCTGTTAGAAATGCTACATCTAAAGAGACCCCACTCCCTCCGCACCACACACTCCAGAGACCTCAACCTCATTACCACAATTTAGAGAACATGCTGGAGGGACAGGGTTCATAACACAGAGACTGCCCATGCTCTGGAATAGACTTCCCATACATGTCAAGTAGAGCACCTCACTGGCCTTCTTCAAGAGAAATCTTGATGAGTAGATGGGAAATAGAAAGTTTACCTCGGGGATCACTCCAGTGGATCTACTTGATAAAAACACTGGGAAGTAACATTGGGCAGCACGATGCCTGGGCACTTCTATGGGCTAGGCTTGTAAAGGCTCCAGGGCCATTAGCCTAGTATACACCTATGAACCTATGTGTGATGACGGTGTAAGTTTTTTATATTTTCTTCTGAAGTTGTTGGAGGCTAGGTAGTATGCGCATGTATGTGTGACTGCGTGCATTTGTTTGTGTGTTGGGAGAGAGGCATAGCCTGTTTATCTTCTTTCTGGCTAGTCTGTTATATTTATCCCATTGTGTTACATTACATCATCTTTCATGAGTTGCAGTGACATTGGAGCAGATTATATTGTGTGTACAGTCAGCACACAACCACACATTTTTGATAAGGTAGTTTTGATTTCTGAAAGGTATTTCCACTTTTGCTTCTTGTATTTTCACATCTGCCAGATTTTCAGCAACAATACATTTAACAGCATTATTCTGCTGGTTCCAATATGTGATTATCAATCAGAAACAATTTATGCAACACTGAAACAAACTTTGATTGTACTTAAATACCTGTTTGCCCAGTTTCCCTGACTCTTATCTGTCCGTTTAATAAAATACATGAAGGCTACTTCAGTTGTGCACCACTCTTTCTCAGAAACATTAGTTCACCGTCGCTATTAAGTGTCACCCATCATGCATTTTCAGATTGTGACCACGTGTTCTCACAGAGATTTTTTTTCAAATGATGGCGCGGCTGTCTACCTGCCTCTAGGTGATGGTCACTGTTAATGATGACATCCTGACCCCAAGTACACAATGGGGAGAAGTGGTGATGCAGATTCCCCACCTAACTTTTCTAATTGCTCTTAATGCCTTTAAAAAGTCATACTTTGCCAGTAAAGGGATGTGGTTGTAGGGAACAAAGAGGTTACTTATAATGTTGTGCATGTTATGCAAAATACTTAAAAAGTAAACCACACAAAAAGCATTTTATGGTGCAGCACTTTATTTGCCAAGCACATTGAATTCAGTAGCACAACATACTCAAAACCTGCTGCTGTGGTATATATATAGGGGAGTGAAATTACTAGTATTCAGGGGGAAGTCCAGGTTTCCTTGCTTGCTGGGGCACAGTTGTTCTACAGCAGCCAACTGGTGGGGCATATAGAGATCCTGAAGGAAAAAATATACAATGCATTGTAACAATTCACCTACAATCGATTGTTAAATGTGAAATACCATTTTCTGATATTTTCCTATGGAAAAACTACAATTGCCACAGCGTAATAAGTATTTACATATCTTACATACCCTGAAAATATACACAACACAGAAAATAAGTACATTTGTCAGGCTCAAGGATTATGGTGAGGATGAATTATTAGTGTGTTAAAGTGTAACAAATCAAATCAGTAGCCAGCAATACAACAGGCATGGGAGAACAGCACAAAGACACTCATAAAAAATGTCAGTTTACTTTAAAAGTTATTTCAAATTTTTCAAAACGAAAAAAGCACAGATGGCCATTTGCTAAATGAATCAATATACTCTCACATTGAAAACAGACATCAGTTTTCCCCTGAAGTTCCCATGTACTGAAAATTCATCCGGAAACCTTTTAAATTATAACAGACATGCTGAGATTCATAGTCAAATAGCATACAATGAAGCACTAATTAGAATCTATATGAAGATTGCAGGAAATCAAAATACAAATGTGTAGGGCATATACTAACAGCCTCCCACTGATTACAACTGTCCCTTTTCAGTAGAAGCATATGAGATCTGTCTAGCCGGCCTTGGTCAAAGTGACACAGAAGACAAGCAAAGGCTGAGACATCAAATCTTGTAATATAGAAGGCATCTCATTAATAGGTCGCAGCCTTACACATCCGCACTGTGTGAAAAAAACTGTTAGCGAAACACGATGCATTTCACACCTGAGTGCCTGCAAAAAAATAAAATAACTCAATTAGAAATGTATTCCTTGTTAAAATATCAACATTAAACATGTAACCTTCATACTCTTCAATTTATTCATAAATAAATAATTGTCAGCAGTTAACAAAACAAGGAAACCATGGTGCAATGGTTAACACTCTGTACTCTTGATTCAGTGATGTGGCTTCTAATCAAATTGGAACCTAACTCTGTGTGAGTTTTTTTAAACTAGTTTGCACAGTGACAAGCAGAATTAGATAGTCCCGTTTTAACTCTGTACTCCTTTTCTGCTCAAGTAAAAGGGGTCTGTAGCCATGGCCATGAACTCTTCTGCTATTTCTGCAGCCATTTGGAGGATATGTGTGTCCTAATTCTTAAACAAACTGATAAGGTATGTGAGACATGTATTTACACGTTGTCACTGAAAGCAAAGCTCTCAAATACAAGAACTCATAATACCAATCAAGTTGTTAGAAATGCGCACTGTACATGCAGTTATGGATCAGACACATAGTCTCATATATTCTAAAGCTCTTAAATGTAATCTTCCTAAACCACAAAGCTGTTCCAGACAATACACCTACAAAAAATATCCTCAGCAGTCCCAAAAGCACTCCACCAAGACAACACCCACCACAACACATAAAGCCACATCTCAGGGGAGTGTCAACTTCTCAGCCCTTAAGGCAAGCCACCACATAACCCAATGTTTTGGTCATAGGAGATTCCTTTCTGTGACACACAGATGTCCCACTCACTAGGATGACTAAAGAGAAAGTCAACATCAGTTGCCTTTCAGGGGTCAGGATCTACCAGACCATGCATTAACTCAGGTCATTGGATTGCAAGTACCAGTATGACTCAGTCATAGTCCACACGGGGATAGATGACCTGAGATATACCTTCCTGCATTGTATGAAGAGAGACATGATGGAGCTCTTGGATTTTGTGTCCTAAGTTGGTATGAGCCTAGCACTGAGCAGAATGTTACCTTCTCCAGGGATGATGCCATAATGTGAACAGAAGATGATTGACTTTAATAATTGGCTAAGTTCTTGGTATCACTCCAAGAGGGTTCAATATTTCTCTGCATGGAAGGGGAAGGATATGCTCAACTGAGGATGGTCTGTCCCTTCTAGGCTTTTGAATGTCGGCTAAAACATTGTCTTCCCTCATTTTGCCTTTTTTAGGCAATGCAAACTGACAAACCTTCTGGCATAACAAAACAATGCTAGAAAATCTAAAGTGCTTACTCCTCAATGGCAGGAGTCTAGACAAGAAAATCCACTCCATCCCAGCCATCCTCATACTAGGAAATACAGGTGTTTGTGCAGTTACTGACATGGGGACTTGTTTTTGGAGTTTGTCCTAAGTTTATTTTGGTTTGGAACTGTTGTTATGCAGTTATTTACTTGCTTGTACATGGTTTCTATAAACACTTCTGCATAGGCCACTGTGTTGTCTGAATTTGGGGGGGAGGGTGGGAATTTAACTATGCCTTCACTCAACATGAAGTGGTTATCCTTGGAGAAGTTCTTAAAGGTTCTGGGGATTGTTGGGAATTTAGCCTTCATATTTATTTCAAGGGTTACCGCTTTGTGATCTCATCTAAGCAGTGAGGACATTACACAAAGGGGGAAGGAGTGCAACATTCTCATATTTGTGAGTACCAGGTTCAAGATATTTGTAACCCTAGTAAAAGTATAGACTAGCTGTTCCAGGGTGTTTTTGCATTGACAAAATCTAGGAATCTTTGAGCCAGCAAGTTAGTAGTTGTGTATGCATCCCAGTTTATGGTGGGGTAGTTGTAATCACCCATAGAAGGTGGATTTATTCACAAATGAAAATTTGTTTCCTCATAGTGGTACAGCTTTTACAGCCTCTGCTGCCTGTTACATAACTATATCACTGCAGTTCTGTAAATGTAAGTAGCCTTGTAAAATCCTCATTATCAAAACAGTGTGAAAATAAAGTTATTGAACATTGTAAGGGTGCAGCACAGGTAACGTTGGCTGTTTTGTGTATGTAAAATAATGCATCGAAGAGTAAGCAGGTTTTACAGAGAGAAATGAGTTTTATTTAAGCAACCACACAACTGTGCAACTAGCCTGCAGGACAGGACAAAGATTCCACTTTAAATTACTCACACATGAGAATCCGAAAAGACATTGCTGGATCATAGCTACTTTATACCACATTTCCGTTACAACCTGTATATAGCAGCAATAAAATCTTTTAGCTAGGGGTAAGCCCCTTTTATCCTCAGTCTTATATATACCATCTCCAAAGTCGCACAACAGCGGAGAAGGAAGAAAAGACCAGTCATTAAAGCACACAGCAGTCTCACAGAAACAGCGATCCCACAGCGCCTAAAGATCTAGCGTTTGATATCTGATAAAATGTCATGTTTGTCACGCTGTATTTTCTCAATTGCAAAGTGATTAATTGTCTTAGAACACGTAGCAAAACATAGATCAAAAAGATAATATTTTCTTCAAAATCAGTATAAAATTCCAATAGTAGAACAGAGGAGGAGATTTGCTATAATGGAGGGTAATGTTTTATTCATTAAATTCACTTTCTGGTAAACATAAAACTCTGTGCTGGCATTTCTTCATGTTTTGCGAAGCGATCATACAAGTGGGATGGGTAAACAACTGTAGCGTTATATGTAATCTTACATACATCGAGTCTTTTAACATATTTTCAGTTAGCGCATCCATACTGAGGTCCGATTTTTGTCTCTGTCTATAGTTATATATTTCACACTTCCTGAATATGCTTTATTTCCTATATCTACCTCTTTTTTACAGTTCTTTAGGCAAGATGAGTCTTAACCCTTTAAAAGCAAAATTCATTGCAGAAACTGTTACCGCTGTCTTTCACTCTTTGCATCATATTATCACATAAACATCTCTGTGTGTCTATATTAAACTCTCTAGCCTACTATAGTATACTACCCGTTTTTGTTTCTGCTTCAGTTTCACTTAAATTTTAGTGCTTTTTTGACTCCATATTTAGCAGTGTTACTAACTTAGTCATCTACGACTTTTTCGTATTTGTCACGCTAGCTTCTGGATTTGACTGGATGTCTTGATAAGCAGTGCACTGCAAACTGGTGGAGTTACAGTGTTAGAGAATATCTCTTTTTCTCAACTGTGGTTGAGATATTGGAATTCAGAATACTGAATATTGTTGCAAAGATTTTCTGGTATGTGACTAATAATGAACTCTTTTTCAAATGATTGCATGAGGATATGTTCACAGACCCATAGAATGACTAGTGTTGCCTTTTCTGCCTAGCTTTACCTCTTGCCAACATTGGTTACTGACTTGGTACTATAGATTATGGCCCATTATTTGCAGTACTATACATGACTTAGGAGTGCTCCAAGGTGATTATGGGCCTTTATTTGCCATATTACACATGACTTAGGAGTGCTCCTAGGTGATTATGGGCCTTTATTTGCCATACTACACATGACTTAGGAGTGCTCCTAGGTGATTATGGGCCTTTATTTGCCATATTACACATGACTTAGGAGTGCTCCTAGGTGATTATGGCCCTTTATTTACCATACTATGCACGACTTAGGAGTGCTCCCAGGTGATTCTGGCCCTTTATATGCTATACTATACATGACATAGAAGTGCTCCTAGGTGATTATGACCCTTTATTTACCATACTGTACATAACTTAGGAGTGCTCCTATGTGATTATGACCCTTTATTTACCATACTATGCATGACTTAGGAGTGCTCCCAGGTGATTCTGGCCCTTTATATGCCATACTATACATGACATAGAAGTGCTCCTAGGTGATTATGGCCCTTTATTTGCCATACTATACATGACTTAGGATGCTCCTAAATCTGCTAAACTGGAATCAACTTCTTTTGTCATTTTGCTACATGTATTAAAGTAGGACATTATTTCCCTCTGAATGTGATTCTTTGTTCATTAGTTGTAGGGTTAATTTGTGCTTTTCCTTAAGCTAAGTGGTGAAACAATATGAATTTGCTGGTGCTACAGTTTCATAATTTTCTTGTACCTTGGCCACCTATGACAACATTTGAATAATGAAGAATATGAGTCAGTACAATTCTAGCATACTTCTGTTAAGGTCACAGTTATGTTTAGTGTCAGCACATTACCTTTTACTCTGTTTGTTACCCTATTCGGGGTCTAGCATGCTGTTTTCAGTTTTCCCATACATTACAATCACATCACTTACCCTGTAGCATTTTAGATGCCTTGTAACATTTATCAAATTAACTACTACAAATTCACAGATGCTTGTCTAAATCCATATTAGCCTTCTGAACTGCATGAGGCCTACATGCGGTCCTGCCTTCTTGATGCAACTTAAGTTGGCAGTAACTTCATTTTTAATCCAGCTTGTTATACCCCCTTCTCAATGCATTCATTATGCCATCCATAACACCTATAAAGTGTCTTTTTCTCTCTGTATTGCTCTATTAGCTAATCACACATCAACACAAGTCCTCAGCATGCCAGTTTATTTTTAAGTTTTGTTGGAGAAATATTGGGATAGCGCCAAAGGGTTGAGCTACAATCTTTTCATTCATGCTCGCCACCTCTAACTATTAAATTCATCTTCAGCTTTCTTTCCAAGATACAAAGGAACTCTTCCTTGTGGTTGGGCTACTAGAGTTGCACTAGTGTCAATGTGCAACTTTACTTGACAAATTTTGAGCTTTCTGGTTCCTTCAAACAAAGCTTTCTATTCCTTTAACAATGTGCTAAGAAAGGTTGTCTTTGAGTATCTCTCTGTTTATACTATTTGATAACTATCTCCCATGCATTTACTTGACTGTGATGCACCTCAATAAAGCTGAACCATGCCTTTCAGACACACCCATAGTAGAACCTTACCTATGTGATTTACTGTAACTTTGGCTTCAAATCAGTCTTCTTCCAGATGGAGGGCTTATTGAACTGCACTCATAATATTCTGGTATGGGTATGCTCTTATTTTACAGTAAATATCATTAGTCAGCATGTTTTGAAAATCTCCAAATTCTATCAGTATCTTAAACTTCTGATTTGATATAAGACTAGTGTTTTGGTCTTGTTTTACTTTTATTTTCATCTATAGCAAACACCGATGTTTTATTTTCTATCATTATCTTCATTTTTTTTTTCTTTTTTTGTTCCTTAGAAACATTCCCTGCAGTTTTTAATGTTTCTTACTTGGTGTATTTGTCTATCATACCTGTTGTTTCTACTCTGTAGCCCTATCACTTCAGCTCCTGCTTTTGCATAGTTTACCATGATGGTGTTTTTTTTTTTTTTGCATTTGATCTGCTAGACACAAACTATATGTAGGTCTTGGTTTCTACAGTAACATCCATTTATCTATTTTCATCTGTTAACTGGGACAATCTAAATAGGCTAACAACATCTATTCAGCGGATAACAAGGGAATAAGTTTGACTATTATAATGCATAGAGATAAAGATAAAATAATTACTAAAGCATAAATTCAATTCCACTCTGTTTTATAAATTCTTTTACTTTTTATTATTTCCATACATACATATACACATAAGTATCCTTCTTGGCTTTCATTTCTTTTATTTCATTATTCTATCCTTTATCGGGTATGTATTTCATACTATTCACATGGTTGAGAATTCTTGTTTTATATTATTCAGTCTTCTTTAACTGCAAGTCAATTATCATTGGGGCACTTGTAAAGTCTATAGTTTATTTTTTTTTTGGAGTCATGTCTGGTAACACTTTTTCTCTTTTGATTCTGGTGTTATATTATTATTATTATTATTATTATTATTATTATTATATTATTATTATATGGAAACACTGTCATGCTCAGGATACCTCTTGTCATAATTGTTGGTTCTGTGATTTTACTTTATAGAATCTGCTTACTTTATTTCTGTTCACTTAGTTGCATAAACTGATGACTACTCATTCTTTCTCTCAGCTTTTCTTGTCTTCTGTTTGCAATTAACTAGAGTGCGTCAAGTTATCAAGTGCCATTTACTGAGTAATAGTTGTGAAAATATATTTTGCTAAAACCACTTTCAGTGACAGTGGATTTCTTTATTTTCTACAACGTTGTGCAGCCTTGGAAGTGACTGTGGATGAATCATTTTCTATAATATTGAGCAGCCTTGTAGTAAGTATATATTAATTCTGGGTGTTGTGAGGGGTGATTCCCCCATATTGGGGTATGGGGTGGCAGGCTTGCTCCACCACACACAAAAAAAATTAATGCAATAATCAAGGAAAGTGGTTTCAGTGAAATTTCTTTGGATTATCAGTATTCAGAGAGTGCGTTGCTAAACTGTTGACATGGACCCAAATTAACTGGCAAGTTACTTAATATTTGCTCTCTTGCTCTGAAGTTCAATTTCTACTTGTAGAAAACATTCACTCTGTTTTTAAAACAGAGGAACTGTCATTTAATGTAACATTTTTATTAAATAAAATATTTTTCCTTCTCACATGTTTTGTGATTTAATCCAAATAACCTTACATTAACAACTCAATGCATTTTAATATATAATGTTACCAGTTCAACATAAATATAGACACATCACAAAAAAAAATGACTATGCAGGTTGTACAGATGTAGACAGATAAAGACTGAGTATAAGATATTCCCTTGACAGATGGTAAAATGTAAATTAATCTAGGCTACCAAACACCAGGATTGCAAGACTGTTAACTGCCAAAGCAGAATATTTTTCTTCAAAGCAAGCACAGGATTCCAACACTAGAAAATTGGTTCACATTTGAACCAATGGGTATATATATTAAATAACACTATTACAATTGTCATTTTATATACTTCCTGATTCTAAAAGCACAGTTTATTACCATGGCATTTCAATAGCTTGTACTATTACTCCTGAGCTCTCACAGCATACTCATTCAGTCCTGTGATAAACTGTCTTCCAGAGGCTGCAACAAGTTGCCATTCATGAAAACATCTGCTGTATTCTCTATGGCTGTTGGTTCATTCCTGGGAATTCTCAGGTACTTCTATTTAACTGATTCTGGAGGCTGGAGCAAATATTAAATTTAAAAATTGGCACATTTTAAGTGCTTTACACTAGTCATATACGTAACACACATGTCATATGGAACTGTCTTTGGTCTAAACAAGCTAGATTTGGCATCCGCTAGGAAATAAATAGTAGATGTTTATCTCCTTTAACAAATATCTTTCTTTAAAAATATTCTCACATTTGATAGCCATTTATTTTCTAATACCTCTGTTTCAGAAGGTTTCTCCTTTATTTCTGTTTAGTTTCATTTTCTTTTCACCAGCTTCTTCTCAGCAAGCTTGGTCCTGCATTTCCATTTGTTTGTTTGTTAACCAGGTAAACTTTCTAAGCATGCAGTCCTCTTTTCAGGAGTACTGTCTGGTTAGGTAACTCGTCCAGAAGTGGATAAAGACCAATTAAATCAAACTTTGAGCTGCAGACTGAAGCTCATTCACAGCCTACATTCTTTATTCTGTATGGCAAAGTGCCACATGACAACTTGATTACTATTAAAATGAAAGGTTCCGCTTATTTACGAAGATATGTGCATTCCCTGATTTGTATAACACCCTGCAGTGTTATTAATTCTTCCACACGCACGGCATTTTCTTGCTTGAATTTAAAACCAAAGTAAGCGTGTTATCTTCAAAGACACAAGTAACATAAATTAGAGTTGCTGCCTTCAATAATCTTAGATATACACTTTATTACATTTCAATTCTAGTACATTGGCACATACTACTATATTTCATTTTGTTGTGGATTCCATTACCTATCCTGTTTCTATCCTCATGAACAGATCTATACATGAATCCCTGTTGCCTACCTGATAGAAGAAATCCTGAATTCCCAAACATACATTGGGTGGTCCCCCTACTGAACACTCTAACTTCACACCCACCACCATATTCTCTTCTTTGTTTACCATCTTTGAGAAATGTATCTGGCCTTAATCACTAACTTGTCTCTCAAACAGCAATCTCCTCTCCCCATCCCAACATGGATTTTGCCACCTTCTGCGCTGACACCACTGTTTATCTTTCCTTAACACCATTCACAAACACAGAAATGACAATTGTTCCGCTCCCCTTTAATAATGCACATGACACCAAATGATACCGGAATACTATTAATTCCAAACATAACTTTATTACATTGTTTTGAATATTAATTGTAACACAAGTAATCTCCCAACCACAACATGCAAAATCCTTATAACATACATTAGGAAAGCATACTCCACTTGCCTTGCCTGAATAGGTGGCATACAGACATCTACTCACTTATTCTCATCAATCAAGCATCATCCTACCGCTCCCTTGCATCCTCAAAACTCACTCATTGCATCAACATCCAACACCAAGAGGGGGAACACAAGAGGGACAAGCCTGCCCCTCTTCTCTGCACACCAGCCTGAGCACAGACTGCTCCCCCTCGCCTACAAAAGAACTTTCACTAAACCTAAAATAAAACTTAAATGTACATTAAACAAATCTAAGCCAAACTCATTCAAGTGCATTCAAGTACACCCCATCTGATCTAACAAAACTACATCCCTATTATCAAAATCCCTGTGATCTATTATATACATACCCAAAGCACCCAATTGCCATGCCAGCCTATAGTTAATAAATCTCTGTGTGTGCTCCAAAGCAGCATTCCTCCAACACAAACATGATAATATCTCTGACCGAACAATGCACGTGCCTGGATATAATGTCTGCAACACAACTAGATCTTCCCTTATCCTATCCACCAACTGCTTCTTTGGAATTATTCCCAAATCATTATTAGTCAAATGTATCACTAATATTCAAGGAAACCCCATCCTCGACTATATCACTTAGACTGCATCCTTAAGCTGAGTCTCCCTAAGACCTCTAATCCCATGTCAATTAACTGTCAAACCCTAATGATGCAAACCCAAGTCTTGTCCATCTGTTTTAACTGTTGTCCTCTTTACTGTCAGATGACTATACCAATGGCCCAAGATGACAATCTTCTTTCCTGAAAGGCAAAAAAAATAATAATTATCAGTTGACTCCATTACTTATTATAAGATAAAAAGGGATTTGAAGACCACCTCCCCTCCCTCTAAATAACATCAGTGGCTCTTCCTTCCCTTGCCGGACTTGAAGTCCAACCAATACAAAAGGAATGAGTGGAAAACCTCTCACCTGGCAAACCCATACATTGCAGTGCCCTTCTTATAACATGCACAAACTGATTACCCATTACCACCTCACCCCCTCTCGACTTAAAAACCAATTACTGATGGCTCCCCACGAGTCCACATCAATTCCACATCCCAATCCACCTAACAAAGCCCCTCATTCCAATCTTTCCTAAGAACTATCTTCATCCCCTTCCCTAACTGATCCATTTTAGACCTACGTAACCAAATGTGCACTGACCCTGGAAAAAAACATAATATCTTTCCAAACTAATGACCCTAACAGCTGTGAAACCCAAAATGCCCCAAAATACATCCATAAACACAAAGTAACCCACAAAACATAATCAACTGACTCACCTACAACTAAAGCTAAACCCTTCAAGAAAACTTTCAAAACCTGTCTTATCAAAGGCCAATGCATATCCATATTCACTCTAACCACTCTACCCCATCCTCTCAACATATGCCCCACCATCCAGGACTTTGTAAAATCATGTAACCTAGCAACCTGTGAAAATATACTAATTGCTACCAAGTCCACCTTAACTGATTGCACTGCCTTACCCTGGCCCCAAGTCCAGCCAAGTATCACAATAATACTTCCTTCATCCAAACCGCTTCATCCTCAGGCAACTGCAAAATAACTTTATCAAAATCATATAATGTCCTACCATACACTGTACTGGTAGATGCCACTCAAGATTGCTGCACCAACCTCTTGGTCACGTCAAAGCAAGATGCCACACCTCATCTGGCAACACCAATGGCTTTTCCTTCTCCCCAGGGACCAACTGTCAGAACCTGGAAAACTCAAATTGAGACAAACTATCAGCAATCTCATTCCAATCCCCTGCCACATGCACACCTCCGAATGAAAAATGTATTAACAAACTCTGCAAAACTAACTTATGTAAAACAAACAACAATTCAGGTTTTGCAGTCTTTGCTTGCAAAACTTGCACCACTCCCATGTTATCTGAATTAAAAATTACCCTCTTTCCCCTCAATCACTCCTGCCAAAATACTGACACAACCCAGATTGGCATTAACTCCAAAAAGGCAACATTCCTTTTCCACTCATCCTTCCAATCCACTGACCAATAAGCTGCAAACCATTCCTTTCCAAAATACGCACCCATTCCAATACCCCCAGCTGCATCCATAAACAACTGCAGTTCCTCTTGACCAATTCAATCCATCTGCCAAGAATAGATACATTTAAACTGCTCCAAAAATGACAACCAAGGTGCCACATCAACCCATACCAACTTGTTAACCTGATCCAATGATGTTTGCTCTTCCCTCCTTTTAACAAAAAGGTCACTGACCTACAAAAAATATGTCCTGGATAAACTGGCCAGCATGTAAGATTCAGAAGCCCTAAAAGCTCCATAGCCTCCCTAATCTGTACCTTATCCTTGTACACCACCCACCCAATATTCTCCTTCAGTTCAGCTATCTTATCAACTGGAAAGCAAAACAACCTACATCCTGCATCCATCAATAAACCCAAGAAATCCAGTGGCTTAGCTGGGCCTTACAACTTCTGGCTAGCCAATGGGACCCCCAGCTCATCATACACCCCCAAAAACTCTCACAAACCTTCAAACACTCCCTCAAACCCCTCACCTAACATCAAGAAATCATCCAAGTAATGCACCCCCTCTCTGCTTACACACCCGCTGCTGCCAAATCCAATGAGTACAGTGCTAAATTTCTCAAAAGTAGCACAGGCTATCGAGCATCCCATTGGCATAGCCTTATTAAAGTAAAATTTGTTCCCAACTATCATGTCTAATAATGTCCACTCCTCTTCTCATACCGGCAAAAGGTGAAAGGTGAAATCAATGTCCACCTTCACTAAGCATGGATCCTTAAACCCCTTAACATGCTACACTTAAAGAAATCCCAATCCCACAGAGACACCCGCTCCAGAAATCTAAACCTTGTCATCACAATGAACAAAACATGCTGGAGCGATAGGTTCCTGACCCAGAGGCTCCCCAGACTCTGGAATAGACTACCCATATATGTCAAGCAAAGCATCTCTTTGACCCTCTTCAAAAGGAACCTTGATGAATGGATGGGAGATAGGAAATTCTCCCCAGGGATCACGTCAGTTCCCCTGCTAGACATTCCCTCTACCCTTCCCCCTCAAATAACCACCCTAAAGCTTTCAATCATAGTAGCTAGCCATATGTCTGGATGTCTAAACTCCCAGCAGAGATAGTGATCAACTGCTTTCTGCTTCCAAAACCTCTGGTCATACCATAACCAAGTAGTCACCACCATAAATGCTGATCTTCTTGAATTTTTAGAAAGCAACCCAAGAGTGGCTAAGCCAAAGAAGTATCCTTCTCCAGGTAAAATGCCATGTAGTAGACAAAACCTACTCCTCAATTATCCCATGTCCTAGGTTGCAGCCTACCTACTCTACTCCTCCCCAATGCAGCTAAAGCTGCCAAAAAGGTCCTTGCTATTCTTCGTCTCTGATTCCACCAACCACTGCACCCCTTCCACATCAATTAACTCAAAGACATCAACATACTCCCCCCTCCAAATTTTCTCTTTACCTGAAAGGAAAATGTGAGGGGTCAGAAAAACTGTTCCTGTCCCTTGCCCCAAAGTCTTTGTAGCTAACTAATCCCCCAGCCATATGCCAAAATCCAACCCAAGTAAAGAAAATGACCCCACCCCACCCACGGATGACCCCAAGCTCCCCCTAGACAAATATATTCTCTCCTTCCCACTGACTGATTCATCCTGTCCCTGCTCATAACACCTCTGTGTATTGTCCATAGACCCTCCAGTGTTACCCATCACCTGATACACCTTATCCCCAGCTATCCCAAAATTGTGCCCCACACACTCCAAACCTGCCCTGACTAATGGGACTCCCAACAGCATATCATTACCTGCTGCTCTTTTCTCTGACACTTCTGCAGCTGAAAGATCCACTGTGACCACATCTCGCGACTGCCGTGCTTGCTTCCCAAAAGCCACGTTTCTGGTCTTTGCCACCAGACTCATCTCTTCTGACTGGATTCACCCTCATCAGCTGCCAACCCAGACTTAGCATTAAGCACCTCCTGAAACAGTTCCTCCACCTGCAACACTATGTCCTCCCACCTCTGCTGTAAACTCTGCATATTTGCCATCTGCAACAAAGGAAAGACACGTTAAGACTCCAAGGGAAAGAAACACATTAATGAAAAAAAAAACTGGCAAACTGTTAATCAAATCTCTACTCTCCTCTGTTATAGAGTGCATTGTATCATTCCCCACTTAAGTGACATTACTGTACAATGTCCAAAATATGGTTGGATAATGCACCCTAATCCCCTCAGACCTAAAGGCTGCTACAACAAAGAGTCCTGTAACCAAAGTACATGACGTTTGAGAATTAGACCAAATTATGTGGCAAAAACCTGGACCTTGTGCAGAACTAATAGGTATGAGGATGCCTCACTCTCAGACATAGCTATCCACTAATCAAGAGCAAATTTCAACAGCAACAGATACAAAACAATTAAAATCAGGGACAATCCAGAACATTTTAAAAAATTAGCACTATTAACTGAAGCCACTGGGCAGAACAAAGAATGGCCGCCAACACTTTGCGAAGCAAAAGAAATCCATCATTCACAAATGCAGTCAATATGCATTTTCCAAAGACAACAGATCTTCCAAACACACACTTCCAGCCACTTTTGAGACTTTAAGTATTTTTCCTCTGTTTATTTGCTAAGTTTTTCTGCATAGCCGCCTATTTTGAGCATTTTCTGGCTTGTTAAATTTGATTTCTGCATTAGTAACTGTATTTAAAGCACAACCTAGAGCTGTTTACTGAATTTCCTGTTTGCACTTATTTTTAAAATCGTTTTTTTCTCAAAACTTGCATTTTATCTGTCTTTGGCCTAGCACTCTTGTGTGGGGTCATTTACTGCACTGTTATAACTTGCTGATACTCGTTAACCTCTGCTATCTCTCAAAAAACAAAAAAAAAAAAAAAAATCTTGCTTTTTTTCCACTTTTCTGAGATTTAAAAAAGTTCAGTTACAGGCTTGCTGTTGTTGAACTGTTTGTAAGTTTCTGTGAGGCCATTTTTTGCTTGGGCTAAAGGAAAGTCTCTCTGTTGATCAGTGGCAGTGAAAAACATTGAGCAGCCTGCCTGCCCCTGTGGGAGTGGTTACTGACTTGAAACTGTAGTTTTATTGGCCATTTTGGGTCAATTCCAAAACTCCTTAATCTTCCTTTCTTAAAACCTGGTTGCCTCGTGGTTTTGGCATCTTTTCAGGCTTGTTGGCTGTTGGTGAAGCACCTACCAAGAGGAGAAAACGCTGAGAGAAGAAAGGAGCCACTTTTGAGACTTTAAGTATTTTTCCTCTGTTTGTTTGCTAAGTTTTTCTGCATAGCCGCCTTTTTTGAGCATTTTCTGGCTTGTTAAATTTGATTTCTGCATTAGTAACTGTATTTAGAGCACAACCTAGAGCTGTTTACTGAATTTCCTGTTTGCACTTATTTTTAAAATCGTTTTTTTTCTCAAAACTTGCATTTTATCTGTCTTTGGCCTAGCACTCTTGTGTGGGGTCATTTACTGCACTGTTATAACTTGCTGATACTTGTTAACCTCTGCTATCTCTGAAAAAACAAAAAAATAAAAAAATCTTGCTTTTTTCCCACTTTTCTGAGATTTAAAAAAGTTCAGTAACAGGCTTGCTGTTCTTGAACTGTTTGTAAGTTTCTGTGAGGCCATTTTTTGCTTGGGCTAAAGGAAAGTCTCTCTGTTGATCAGTGGCAGTGAAAAACATTGAGCAGCCTGCCTGCCCCTATGAGAGTGGTTACTGACTTGAAACTGTAGTTTTATTGGCCATTTTGGGTCAATTCCAAAACTCCTTCATCTTCCTCTCTTAAAACCCTCTTTTGCGCGGTTTTGCGCGGTTTTGAGCATAGTGCAACAGCGGGCAGCACCGCCTAATTGGGTTTAAACTATTCCTGGCTCCACAAAGTCTGCTCTTCACTTTTTCCCTTAGAACTGCTCTATCTCTCAATTTAAACACCATATTCTCATTCTAAGGCCCTTCACTGGTCCAATTAAGTAATCCTACAAGTTAGCACTATTAAACCATAAGCACTACTTACTCTTATACTCTCTACGATTACCCTGTCCTCTATTGGTCCATCTTAAATTCAGTTTCCCTATTACTCTAGCATGTCCAAAGGTCAGTCAATGGTTTCCTCTCCAGTCCAGCTGGTGAATCTGGGAATTTTGAGGCAATGTTACAACTGTCTCATGTACACGGACATCCCTCTCCTCCTCCAAACAGGTTCAAATATATGTGAGAGATGCAACTATTTAGTCAAACTGGAGGCTGAGCTCTCTCATCTCAAAACTGGTGTAACCAGTCAGGAGGAGAAGGTAACCTCACACAACAAAATTCCAGTATCACATAGTCCCACCACATCAGCGAACCAAACACTTAAATACACAAAAACATACTCGGAGGCTCTAAATAAAAATCTATCTAAGCAACAGAGACCTCCAAAGCAGACATCCAAGCAAACGCTACCTCAAAACAAAACACACACAACACATAACCCACAAAGTCAGTGTGCCAAGCAGCCACAGCCCTTAAGGCTGAATAACACACCTGATACTCTTGTTATAGGTGACTCTATTGTCAGATACACTGACGTCCCGCTCACCAGGCTGAATAAAGAGAAGGTCACAGTGAGCTGCCTGTCGGGTGCTAGGATCCGACACATAATGCAAGCACTCAGGTCACTCCAAAGCAAATACAAATATGACTCAGTCATTGTACATGCTGGTGTGAATGACCTGAAACATACCTCCCTGGACTACATGAAAAGAGACATAGAAGAGCTCTCTGATCATGTAGCCCAGGCTGGTATGACCCTGACCTTGAGCAGCATCTTACCCTCACCTAGAATGATGCCACAGTACAAAGACAAAATGATCGATTTTAACAATTGGCTAAAATTTTGGTGTCATTCAAAGGGGATCCAGTGTCTGTCAGCCTGGGATGACATGCTCGACAAGCCACGTTGCTTCGCTAGGGACGGCTTGCACCTGTCACCACTGGGCTTTCGGATATTGGCAAAGGCTCTTGCCACGCCCATAGTGCCTTTTTTAGGCAAGGCTCAAAAGTCAAACCCACCCCCATAGACAGCACAAGGAACAAGAAACTAAGGGTAATGCTGCTAAACGCCAGAAGTTTTAACCTCAAGATGCACGCACACGAAGCTCTCCTCAGTATGGAGAACATCGATATCTGTGCAGTGACAGAAACCTGGTTCAAGGCTCCAGAGAGCATCCCAGCACTACCAGGCTATACCTCATATCATGCTTTTCGGCCCCAAAACCCAGACCGAACCACAAAAGGAGGGGGAGTTTCCATATTTATCAAGGATATCCACACCTCCAGGTTAGTGGCATTGCACGGCATCGGAGACCATCCATGTGCAACTAACAGTGGGCAAGACTGCTTTTCAGTTTATAGCATCCTACAGACCACCTTCTCAAAGTCAGGAATCCCATTCGGCTTTCCTGAAAACATTGGAGAACATGAAGATCTCTCCGAACACCATTATATTGGGCGACTTTAACTACCCAAACATTGACTGGAAGCACTACTCAAGCCCCAGCACCTTAGCCCAAAGATTCCTGGAAATTATAAACTCAAATGCTATGGAACAACTAGTCACCACTCCCACAAGAGGGGACAACATACTAGACCTGATCATTACCAACATGGGGACTCTATGCTCCACACCAGAAGTATATCCCTCATTGGTAAGATCAGACCATAAATTAATTTCACTGGATGTCCACATCCCGACCCCACCCCCAGCCCAGAAAACCACAGTGAAAAACTTCTCAAAAGCGAACTTCTCACCTCTCAAAACCGAAGTGGAATCCTTCAAGGCCCCAGGGCCAGTGGAAACTACAGCCCAAACTGCAGAATCCTATATAAATGCATTCTACGGACATCTCCAGGAATGCATGGATCATGCTATCCCAAACAAAACCAAGACTCAATCATCCAAAGGCAGGCGTCCAGTCTGGTGGACCCCTGCCATAAATAAACTGTACAACAGAATGAGGAAGCTACTACATGATAGAGCAAAATCCCTAATAGGGAAGGCATCTCTGATCAGTACTAGCAAAAAATTACAATCCCTCATAAAATCCTCCAAGGCCAGCTTTGAGAGAAAAATTGCACAGGACACCAAAGACAATCATAAGGCTTTTTTCAGTTATGTTAGAAACCTGGGATGCAACTCCCAGACTTGTTCTGAGTTGATTCTAAATGACAAAAAATACACTGAACCCACAGACATCGCCAATATCCTGGCAGACAGGTTCAGTGCAAACTTCTCCACCCCACCCCCCAAAAGAACAAGTATCTATCCCGGCAGAGGGCTGCCTCCCAAATATCTCATATGCTCAGGTGAAGGCTGCCCTCTCCAAAGCAAAAAACACTGCTTCCATGGGACCAGATGGCGTCCCAGGTTGCGTCCTACATGAACTACAAGAGGAACTAATCCCTCAAATAAAACAGCTATAGAATCTCAGCCTCACTACAGGATATGTGCCCACAGAATGGCGTACAGCAACAGTGGTCCCACTCCACAAAGGTGGAGCCTCTACGGACCCTGGAAACTATCGCCCCATAAGCCTGACTAGCTTAGTCTGCAAGGCTATGGAGAGGATCATCATGGAGCTCATAAACAAAGACATTGGGGACCTACAGACACTAGATCCTACCCAGTTCGGCTTTGTCAAGGGCAGATCCTGCCTTTTGAACCTGGTTGACTTCTTTGAAACAGTCACCAAAGCCAAAGATGAAGGGAAGGTAGTCCACACAGCCTATCTGGACCTTGCAAAGGCATTTGACACAATACCCCACTCGGGCATCATAGATAAGCTATCCAGCTTAAATATAAACCCCTATGTCACAAGATGGGTCGCAAACTGGCTCAAAGACAGAACCCACAGAGTGAGAGTTGCTTGAGCCATGTCAGACTCGAAACCGGTCACAAGTGGCATCCCACAGGGTTCTGTCCTGGGACCACTCTTGTTCGGTATATACTTTTCCAAGGTACAGGCAAACGTGGGAGGACTATGGCTCACCAAGTTCGCAGATGACTGCAAACTGGGCACCATAATCAACTCTCCAGCTGACACAAACATCCTTCAAAAAGGTCTCACAGAGACAGATAACTGGTGCCAGCACCATGGTTTAAAGCTAAATGCCAAAAAATGTATAGTCATACCCTTTGGCAAAAACAATGTGCCCACAAATTACCACATAGGTGGAAACCCATTAAGTACAGAGAAAGTTATTAGGGACCTGGGGACCCAAGTTGATAGCAATCTCTCCTTTGAAAACCACATTGCCAAAGTGGTTAGAAAGACCTTCTACATAACCCACCTCATGACGAAGGGTTTCACATCTAGATCAAGAGAGGTAATCGTGCCCCTTTATTCATCCCTCATCAGGCCCATCATAGAATACAATGCCCCTTTTGGGATGTACCTTACCCAACACCTGCAGCAATTAGAAAGACCCCAAAAGTATCTCACCAAGAGGTTCAAGGGTCTCAAACAGATGCCATATGCTGCTCGGTTAAAAAAACTCCAGCTCTACTCATTTGCATACTGCCTACTTCAAGGCGATCTATGCCTGACATACAAAGCTATGTCAAATCCAGAATTAATGGACATGCTCCACCTCAGTAAATCTAAATCCTTTAGAGCCACACGCTCGAGGGACTTGAACCTCAGCACAGAAATAAATAGAACTTGCTGGAGGGACAGGTTCATAACCCAGAGGCTCCCTTCGCTCTGGAATAGAATTCCAGTTCATGTAAGGCAGAGCACCTCACTGAATCTCTTCAAGAAAAATCTCGATAAGTGGATGGGGGATCGTAGGTTTGTCCCAGGGATTACTCCCGTGTCACTATTAGACAGAGGCACAGTAAACTAAACCTTAAAAAGGGCACAGTATACTCAAATCAAGGGGTGGCGTAAGCCATACAGAATCGGGCTAGGCTTATAATTGCCCCAGGGCAGATAGCCTAGTATGAACCTATGAACCTATGAACCTATGAACACCCATTGACTACAATGCACCACCTTTCCTCCCAAAGTCACCAGCATACCTCTCAACATCTTAGAACAAAAAATCTAGACAAAGACATATATAATGGGGGCACAAAGGCACAAAAATAGAGACACTTTTTAAATATTATTCTTAAAAACTTAGAAAGTTGATAAAATAACAGGTTTTGCATTTGCATGAATTTTCTAAAGGGTATGAAGTCTGAAACTCAGATCTGTCATTATTTTCTGACTTCAATGAACTACCAAGAATTTGCCAGAAATCTAGTTTTATGAGAAGCAGACCAAAAATATGGGGCAAAAATCTGGACATTCGGTGAAAATCTGTACAGTTGAGAAGTATGATCACCAGCTCCAGCAAGCATCAAGAGGGACTTCTCCAAAATCCATGCCAAAATCAATCTAAGTTAAAATCAGGGACAGCTGAGAGGCACGCCTGCAGACCAACTGCCCACATGTTCCCAGCACCCCCCCTCCCAACAGCCATCCAGCTACACTGCCCAACTGAATGCAGTGCCCGCTGCCTGCCACCAACAGTGAGAAACCACACTGCAAGAGAAACAGACCAAATTTATGACAAACCTGAATGTTCTGCCAACACTGACGGCAGGTTGCTCCCCTCTTGAACCAACCACCTGCATGCATACCTCTCAACCTCTTAGTCCAAAATATGTAGACAAAGCAAAATAATAGGGGGAACAAAGGCCTAAAAATAGGGACAGACTTTAAATATTGCTCTTAGAAACTTGCAAGAATGACAGGTTTTGTGTTATCATTTATTTCGGAAGGATGTGATATCTGAAACGCAAATGTCCATCATTCTTTACAACTTCAGTCCTCAGTGACTTGCCAGAAAACCACAAATTTCATGAGTAATGGACATAACACATAAGGCAGAATGCTGAAATCCCACATGACAAATCCTTGAGAACCAAAGTATGGCTAATAAGGTATGTAAGTCTATTCTTAACCTACTGAACCTCATTACCAGCTCTCTGCCCTCCCCCCAGTTAACTAAATGACCAATTCCCTGCACCCTCCCCTTTTTTTCTTTTTGTGTATCCTAAGCTAGAACTTCCCATCTCCATAGTGCCAACCCATGTTACCTCCTGAACTATCGCACCACCACTTACCCTCAGATACAAACTGATCTTTCCCTACCAAAAGAGGAGAAAAAATATTTATTACAATTAAACCTCACACTGTCCAATCAACACCTTGAAACATACCCAAGCTAGTTACCAAGTATGACCCAACTCATCCATACCCACAACTATTAATCCAAGGCCTACCTGGCCACAGCAGTACCTACAGGTCATCTCGGACATAAGACTGCACTGTAGCAAGTTCAAGCCAAAATATGATTCCTCTTCCCAGTTACACTCCTAAAAAACACCTAAGACCCACCCAACATCTACCTCACATCCTCTAAAATCCCCTTAACATATTAACAGTTCTCGTCAAAAAACTAAACAAGTCTATCTCTATTCCATAAACTTAGCCCCCCCCCCCACGCCCAACAAACTCCCACTCCCCACCCCCATTTATGTAACTCTCTCTAACACTTACTGAAGATGTGCCCGGTCAAACATGTTTTGTTCCCAAACTTCACTTACCCTGTGCAACTGTCTTCCTTGATCGATCCAAAACTTTTGATACAGTCTGTCACTCCAAATGACTCTGCCATGTCTCATCCTTTGGTCTATTCCCCCTCAGCACTAGAATGGTTTAATACCTACCTCAATAATTGGACACAAATTGTAAAATGGCAAAGATCTCAATCCATGTTAGTTCCTCAAGCCTCAGTAAATGCTTCCCCCAATTTTCAAGATATTCAATATACCTTCCTCTTCCCTCCCCATCTCAGCTTTTATTCATATTTGACCATTATCTGTATTGTTGAAAACAATCACTGAGCTTCAGAACATCACCCAACTGTCTTCCACTTCCACTGAAGCCTTGTTCAAACAGTGCTGTTCACCCCCAAGTCAAACCTCAATACAAAAACTAACTTCATGCTTCTTTCTGCTGATGGTACCACCATTAAATCTGTTTCACACACAAAACTCCCAGGTGCTACCACTGACGAAAATCTAAAATTTTCCCTTCATATCCAACATGTAGTGATGAAAAGAAACTAAACTAAACATTGTCAGCCAGAGTCCCTTCATGTTGGCCTGGACTTCAGAGAAGTAGATAGCAAACAGGAGAGGACCCAGGACCTAGGATTATCTTCAATAGTATACCCTAACTAGAAAACTCCTGATGTATAGCACTCACTTCTATAACAACCATGTTCACTCCCATTACTCAAGGTATGTTGCTATACAGGACAACATTCAAGTTCAGCAGAGTGCTCTGATAAATGCTGATGTATGCACAAAAAACGATGACTTACTTCCCACACTGTCATACCATGATCGATTCACAGTAAATCCAGCTTGCAAAATCTGAGCAAATCTGCACGAAAATAGCTAAGTTTGCTACCAGTGTAAACAAAATAACCCACCATTGCAGTGCCATAAAACATCTCACCAGGATTGAATGCCCAAAATTACCTCAACTGCTGTCAAATCAAAATAGCACATAAAACTGTATAGATCCCAGACAGCTGCCCATCCCGTAAGGTTCATAGGTTCATAGGTGTGTACTAGGCTAATGGCCCTGGAGCTTTTACAAGCCTAGCCCATAGGATTACCCTGGCATCGTGCCACCCAACCTTAGTTCCCAGTGCCTCTGTCGAGTAGAGTCACTGGGGTGATCCTCGGAGTGAATTTTCTATTTCCCATCCAATCATCAAGATTTCTCTTGAAGAGGGCCAGTGAGGCACTCCACTTGACATCTTTGGAAAGTCTATTAGCATGGGCAGCCTCTGGGTTATGAACCTGTCCGTCCAGCTTGTTCTGTTGATTGTGGTAATGAGGTTGAGGTCTCTGGAGCGTGTAGTGTGGAGTGATTGGGATTTCTTTAGATGTAGCATTTCTAATAGAGCTGGGTAAGACATGGCTTTGTAAGTCAAGCAGAGATTGCCACTAAGTAGGCGATATGACATATAGAATAGTTGGAGTTTTTTGAGTCTGCCCATATAGGACAAGTGTTTAAGGCCTAGGATGCTCTTTGTGAGGTACTTTTGTGTCTCATGAGGTACATGCCAAATGGGGTATTGCACTCGATGATTGGCCTAATAAGGGAAGAGTAGAGGGAGACAATGACGTCTTTCTTCCTGAATGCAAAACCCTTCGTAATGAGATGTGCCACATAGAAGGGCTTTCTGACCACAGTGGCAATGTGGTGGTCAAAAGAGAGGTTGCTGTCAATCTGTGTTCCCAGATCTCTTATAATGCCTTCTGTGTTCGGTGGACTACCATCAATGTGGTAATTCATGGGAACTGGATTTTTCCCAAAGGGGATGACGACACATGTTTTGGTATTGAGCTTAAGGCCATGGATCTGATATCAGTCATTGGTATCAGTGAGGCCTTTCTGTAGGATTTCAACATCACTTGGGGAGTTAAATATGGCACCCAACTTGCAATTGTCTGCAAACTTTGTCAGCCAGAGTCCCTTCGTGTTGGCCTGGACTTCAGAGAAGTAGATAGAAAACAGGAGAGGACCCAGGACCTAGGATTAGCTTCAATAGTATACCCTAACTAGAAAACTCCTGATGTATAGCACTCACTCCCATAACGACCATGTTCACTCCCATTACTCAAGGTATGTTGCTAAACGCTGGACTGCCTTCCCACCTCCATCCTCCAGATCAGCAGACCCAGCCTCTTCAAGTCCTCACTAAAATTATATTTGAAGAATACCTAGATTTGTTATCATTCCTCTCTCTGGATAAACAAAACCTCTTCTGTCTCTGACAGCCTTCACTCCATCTAAATATCCTTTTCCCTATGCAGTCACAGAGGAGCTTGCTTTAGAGATAGCTGCTATAATCTAAGTTACTCAGCTATAAGTTATACTATATTTTATTTATCTATTTATTTTTATTTTACATTTGTTGACTGGGCTGGTCTGACTGGATATATATCCATTTTCAGCAGAGGCCCGGGGAGAAAAACTCCAATGAACACAAATAATAGTTATTTTACATGACAGATTTTAAAAATCGAGGTGCATCTTTTAACAACTCTTTGAATTACTTTACATTTCTTTACATTGCTGGTTTAAAATTCTTTATACATGTAATGATAAGGGAATTATACAGGAACATGTAAGAAATGAGATGAGGTTAATATATGATGATTTAAGGAATAGTACATGAAGATGTTAGGAATGACAAGAGGTTAATATATGAAACCACACTTTCTTTAAAGGTTAACAGAGAAGTACCTACTTGGTTAGTCAGGGTTAGCACAAGGGCATAACTAATATGTTTTGAGGTATAGTTTCAGTTTGTTTTTAAAAAGTGATATTGAGGAAAGGAAGGTCAGGTCACTAGGGAGTGAGTTCCAGGTTTTACCCACAGTGTTAGAGAACAAGGAGTCAGCAGCCGTATTGTTGGTTTTGCTTATTTGTACAAGTAGTTTGTTTGAAGAGTGTAGGGTCTTAAGATTATTGTAGGGGGTGATAAGGTTAGTAAGTATTGGGGCATTAGTGGGTTGATGCAGGATCTTGTGTGCAACTGTTATTTGGTTATATAGTAGTTGGTTTGGTAACTCTAGCCAACTTAGTTGTTCTAGATTATGACAGTGATGGGTTCTGAAAGCAGAGCCAGTGGCAAATCTGGCAATACTGTTATAGGAGATTGCTTGCTTGTTAAGGTTAGTTTTACACAAGTTAGTAAATATAGGGGAGGCATAGAGGAGAGTAGAGATTAAATGGGTGCAGGCGATGGTAGGCTTAGCTAACGGAGTCAGGAAGGGGTTTTATCCTGTAAAGGGAGCCAAGTTTTTTGTTGACTGTTTTTATTATATTGTTAATATGAGCATCGAAGTTAAGGTTGTTATCAATTAAGACACATAGTAGTTTGGTAGTGGGATCAGGAGATATGATAGTACCATTGTTTGATATAACAATAAAGTTAAGTGGGGAGGCCCTACGAGTTGGAGTGAATAGTAAGAGGTTTGTTTTTTTGGGGTTCAAGATGAAGCAATGGTGTAGAAGCCATTTTTTAACTGTATCGAACACCTTTTGGGTTAGAGTCTGTAGATCAGATGGAGAAGTTGCTGAGAATGCTAATGTGGAATCGTCTGCATATTGTATACAGGTAGCTTGTGGAATTACAGAATGTAGGTCATTAATAAAAATAGAAAATAGGAGAGGACCTAATATAGAGCCTTGAGGGACACCAAGGGCAATGGGAAGGTGGGTGGATAAGTTATTATCCCATAGTACAACCTGCTGTCTATTGTTTAAGTAGGATTGGAACCATTGTATGGCCAGTGAGTCTAGTGAGAGGGTTTTAAGTATATTTATGAGTGGCTGATGGTTAACCATATCGAAGGCTTTAGAGAGATCAGTAAACAGTGCTGAGGAAAGAATGTTATTATTAAATTTTTTGTTAATGCAGTCTGTGAAGGATAAGAGAGCAGAGGTGGTGCTATGAAATGGCCTAAAACCATGTTGACAGTTAGCTAGTAGGTTGTTCTGGGTAAGGTAGTTTAGCAGTTGTTTATGTACACATTTTCCATCATTTTTGCCAGGGGTGATAGTATAGCTATGGGTCTGTATTTTGATAACTCATTGGAGTTACCACCTTTATGTAGGGGAATAATATGTGAGATTTTCCAGATAGATGGGATGGTTCCTTCAGTTAAAGTTCCTTACTTAACCTCCCTTAGGTGAAGCTCAGTACATTCTCTTTTATGAACCTCATCCCTTAAAAATAAAATAAATAAATAAATAAATGCTTTTTATTTCCAGAAGGGGACATGTTCTATTGTAATACGATAGACTCTTCTGAATGCTTCCAGAATATGAAATGTCCCCCTGCCATTTGCATTAAGTACATATCATGTCACCTGCTGATTCATGTCTCACATAATTGCTACTGTAATATTACTTATTGCTCTGCAATATTAAATCACGCTCATTACCTTATGGGCAAGCATTATGCAATTTTATATTTTGGCTATATAACTCACATGCAAATGTATTCAACTGCAACTTTATATTTTAGTGTATATTTGCTGCAATGTCTACTCTATACTGACTGCTACTTTTTTGGAGTTTTTCTCCCCTTACATCTGCTAAAATGTGTTTTCCATCCCATTTGGACTTTCCCGGTATACAAATGCAAATAAATAACTTTAGGACACATGGTTTTGTGATGGTGATGGGGAAATGCAATAGTAAGCATTCATGTTGCAAAAAACTGATCAGAACTTTGATAAATGCATGTAGTTATAGTTAGCCGTAAGATACAACGCACTTTTCAAACTGAAATCCTGATTTCTTTTATGTTATGCGTATCAGTATTTACAGCTCATAATACGACTCATCAAAAATGTCATACAAAAAAGTAAGAAACAACTATTTTGCGAGAATAGGACTTTTTTCTACAAAAAAATAGATTATATAGGTCACTTGTACAGTCATCAGATCTAGCACAATATTTAATGACTGCTTCTATACCATAGTTTCACCATCATATAGTATGTGAATGTCCTTTGGGTAAAATAGTATTAATTTACTTCTTCTAGCTGCAGAAATTCAAATATTTATGTTATAGTCAAAACTGTGAGACTACACTGTCTTAAGCTGTAGCCATGCTACTTCAGAGCTATGAAAACACGTGTGGTCATAGCAGAAACATTCAGTGCACAGCTCAGTAGCTTGTAGTTCAAAGGCAGCTACAAGGCTATGCGTTGTACCATCTCAGTGCGCACTACGATGCTATTAAAATGAATACAGCCAGGCATGCTGATTTCCTGTCTACATTTGCTTGGGCTTTAAACCACTTCTAAAGAGGCACATGACTTCAGTCATGAATTATTTTTAAATTCATCCTTTTAAAATGCTAAATATCTGTTTCAATGAAGTATGGTACACAGTGCAATTTGCAAAGGATTATAAATAATGAATATGTATTGAATATAGTGTGAGTACTTGGATGAACAACTTAATAAGATTTTATCAGTTCTCCTTTGTAGTCTGAATAACACAAACCCACCAAGAGTTAAAAAATCGACTCACATATTTACTGCAAAGATATTCTGGTTTTACACACTGCAACTCTTTGGAGTTAAGTATGTTTTTTTTAAGTACATAGAAGATCACTGAGTTTTTTCTCCCAGCAGATAGTTTTAGGCTAATTGGTAAGTTGGTGCAGTCTGGGACTTCTTTTTCATTTGTTATATTTACAGTTCTCCCAACTAACTCATGCATTGCTGTAGCTCAGGCAGTCCCCTACACACACACACACACACAGACACACACACACACACACACACACACACAAACACACACACAGTTCTGCTGTAATTACCTGTACTACACCTATTCCCAAAGAGTGAATGTCATTCATTTTTTCCTCCTAGACTCATTCAACCATACACCTTAACCCGATCTCTTCACTCCAGTAACCAACACCGAATAGATACCACCAAAGCCAACAACTCAGCTGGGAAATCTCTCTTCTCTAACTATATTCCTAAAATTTGGAATAAGCTGCCAACCTTAATAACTTCTAACAGCTCTCTTTCACAATTCAAAAAACTCCTTATATCACACCTAGTGGACATCTGGCTATGTTCTTGTTACTCCACTGAGTAGGCCTTCCTGAGTTCACAAACAATCTTCTACTCTCTTTATTTAAATAACAAAATGTAGTAACCTCATCTGTTAAGTTTATAATTCTCTTTATCATTTCAGTCACACCTGTAGCAACAACATCTGTATGTGTATAACCCTCTCGATTATTTCAACTGCAACTGTAGCAATATAAGCTGCAATGGGTTTTTTTAAACCACTGAAATGTCTGCAACTGGAACTCTATGTATGCTAGTATATGTTGACATTAACCTTGTAACTGGAGCTTTTCTATCCAGGCCTCCACTGAAAAGGGACCCATGTCCAGTCGGACTTTCCCAGTACACAAATGTCAAATAAATAAATAAATAAATAAAAAGAAGTTAGGTGGTTATCTCATTGTCAGGTTCTATTAATATTTTATGAACTAAAAGAGGAAGTTCTAACTTTTTTGACAACTCAACAATCTCAGTCAGCTGATTTTGTCAGTGATGAGCTTTGATGTAATAAGGTTGCATTTCTTTATGATTTGTTTCAATCTTTGAACACACCAACATTACAAAAAAAAGAAATAGAAGCACTTCTTCCTTTCTCCATGTCATATTTGTGCAAATCAAGCTTTTCTGCAATGAATAATATTAAGAACAAAAAATAGATTGCTGCTGGAAACCATGGAAGAAGATTTAAGAGTATGCCTGTACAAAATTCAGCCTCGCACACAAGATATTTTAAAACAACGTCAAGCTGAGATATCTCATTAAATATTAAATGCAAGTAAAACAAGAGGAAAAGATTTTCCAAATCAATCAGAATTATACCTATTTTTTTGTCAGGCAAAAAATATAATATATTTTTTGTTGTGCCGCAAGATTTTTACAATTAGTTTATGTGTGTCACGAGATGAAAATGGTTGAAAATCTCTGTCCTAGAGTAAAAAATTAACTAGGCAGAGTGATTCTCTGAATCACTCTACCAAGTTAATCAGAAGCCATAGTCATTTCAAGGAGAAAGCACCTCCCCCATATAGCTGAATTACATGTAGTTTCAACAATGAGACCAGTCTCCATGTTATGACCTCCATAAGAGCAAAACCGTGACAGTCATCTAGACCCAATGTTTCTACCACCGAGAGGCTCACCCTGCCACTGTTGTTCTTTTATTGCCTGCCTTTTAAATGTGATTAACATTTTACAACCTCTTCATCTCTTTATAAAACACTAAACTTTTCTTCTCCTGTCCCATGGCCTCTTGGATATCAGGGCAGATTGACTGCTTACTGTCAATTTTAGTAGTTCAGTCCTTCGGTACACAATATGTTTCTTGAAATTACACCATTTTCTGCAAACACCCCTTGATCCATCACTATCTACCTTAGTCTTTTAACCTGCATATCATGTTTTTCCAGTGTTTTCTGGTCTGTAGTTAGAAAAGCTCCAGCCTGTCCTTAGTCGTATCTTATCCTTTCTATCCCTTAAAGCTTTCTGGAGACTTTCTTCAGGATTTTTTCCAGCAACTTCATGACCTTATCCTTGTATGTCCTCCAAAACTGCATACAGTGCTCAATGTATGAATGAAGTAGACCCTGGTATAGTGGATGCATTACCTCTTTGTTTCTGGAATGTAGCACTCTGATGATGCACCCGAGCATGCTGTCTACTGCTGACATTGCATACTAATTCTGTTCTTGGTGGTCCAGTCTATGTGGATCGAATATCCACTTACCTTTTTCATGATCTGTTTATACTGTTTACGCTGCCACAGCTAATACATCACACCGAAGTTGTGCTGGACCAAGTGCAGCGATTTATATTCACTTGAATGTATGTCAGCTGCCATGTTTCAGCTCCCGTAGTCAGTTTTCATAGGTTCATAGGTAGGTACTAGGCTATCTGCCTGAAGGCATTTATAAGCCTAGCTGGAATGTGTTGGCTTTCGCCACCCCCTTAGATTAGTTCCCTGTGCCTCTGTCCAGCAGAGCCATTGAAGTGATCCCTGGGGTAAACTTTCTGTTTCCCATCCACTCGTCAAGGTTTCTCTTGAAGAGGGTTAGTGAGGAGCTC
Source organism: Protopterus annectens (assembly GCF_019279795.1). Classification (NCBI taxonomy): domain Eukaryota; kingdom Metazoa; phylum Chordata; order Ceratodontiformes; family Protopteridae; genus Protopterus; species Protopterus annectens. The sequence goes on along the minus strand of NC_056728.1, from coordinate 351,012,682 downwards.
TGCCTAATGTAGATTGGAATCTTGTTCCAGAGCATGGGAAGTCCCTGGGACAGGAATCTATCCCTCCAGCACATCCTATTTATTGTTGTAGTAAGGTTTAGATCCCTGGAGCGTATGGCTTGAGGGGATATGGTTTTCTTTAAGTGGAGCATGTCCATCAATTCTGGGTTGGACATGGCCTTGTATGTCAGGCAGAGATTACCTCTGAGTAGGCGGTATGCAACCGAGTACAGCTGGAGTTTCCTCAGTCGAGCTGCATAGGGCATCTGCTTTAGGCCAGTGATCCTCTTGGTGAGGTACTTCTGTAGTCTTTCCAGTTGTTGCAGGTGTCTTGTAAGGTACATCCCAAATGGGGCATTGTGCTCTATGATGGGTCTGACGAGTGATGCATAGAGGGGCCCAATGGCCTCTTTCGATCTTCATGCAAACCCTTTGGTGATTAGGTGGGCCACATAGAAGGATTTTCTAACCACTTTGGCAATATGATTGTCAAAGAAGAGGTTTCTATCTACTTGGGTTCCCAGATCCCTTATTAAGTCTTCTGTATTTAGGGGGCTACCACCTATGTGGTAGTTTGTGGGTACTTTGTTTTTTCCAAAGGGGATGACTATGCACTTTTTAGCATTTGGCTTGAGGCCATGGTTTTGACACCAGGTATCTGTCTCAGTGAGACCCTTTTGGAGGAGGTCTGTGTCAGCCGGAGAGTCAGTTATAGCCCCTAGTTTGCAGTCGTCTGCGAACTTGGTCAGCCGTAGTCCTTCTCTGCTTGCCTGTACCTCTGAGAAGTATATGCTGAACAGGAGGGGTCCTAGGACTGAGCCCTGGGGAACGCCACTTGTAAACGGTTTAGAGTCAGACCTAGCTCCTGCAACTCTTGCCATGTGGGTTCTGTCCAAATTCTTCCTTATACCATTCTCCACTGCTACAGTGGCAGCAGTTCTGTTTGTGTGGCTAACTAAAATACGCACACTGAAGGGTAATGCAAGCAGGCCTGATCCTGCAGTTCTCATCTAGTCAGTTTCCTTATTTATGACATCATCCCTCACAACATAATAGGTCTTACAGTGCTCATCTAGTCAGTTTCCTTATTTATGACATCATCCCTCACAACGTACCAGGTCTTATCTTCCAAAGGGTTCCTACTAAGTCCATTTGTGAATTATTATACAAAAACTCTAAACCCGTCCCTGATCCAGTTGTGGTCAATATCAGTAACTAATGTATTTGTGTCATTGACACCAGTGTAACATTGGGCAGCATAAGGAAAAAGATTAAGATGTGATTAGCTTTTAGCTTCATAAACAACAGTTATTTAAAACATTTGCAACCCTTGTTTTGCTGTCACATGTAAAACATGAGGCATGCTGTTTTAATTAGATAAAACAAAACCTTTCATATCATTTAATTTCACATTTAACTTTGATTTGTTTACTGCAATTAGATTTTATTGAAAGTGATGTAATGTATTTTCCTGAAACTGATAATAATAGCTTTTTTTGTGTTGTGTGGTTCATTGGGTTTTTTTAGTTCCTACATATTTCTGGAGTACTAATATGCTTATTTCTCATCGGTATTTATTCGCTGATTGATTGATTAATTGATCAATTGATTTATATTTGCATTTGTTAACTGTGTAGAGCCCGGATACATACAGAACTTTCTGAGTCTTAGTCTATGAACAGTCCACTGTCTGATTAAGTGACTTGCTGAGAATCAAACATGAAACAGCCCATTAACAAGTCATAGCATTAATCATCTGTATTAACTGTCAGATTGTATTCATTTTTTCATGAATATTATTAAAAGGCTCCTGCGGTGTAATATGATAGCAACTTAACTTTGTGGCCTAATATGTGTTACAGAGGAGTGAGTTTATCTTTGTATAGTCACTTTTAGCATAGTCAGGAAAGGAAGAGATATTTCATAGCTTGTGGATGCCATTTCTTTAGGTTAAATATCAAAGAATAAATGTTTAGGAAAAAAGATCAGTGGTAGAGGAGCGAACATTTAAGACTCACTATTATAATATCTAAAACATTTTTCCTTAGTTGGAGAATGGACAATTTGTTCAATGTTGTGTTAATTAAATATTTAATAATATTCTGGAGTATTTATTATTAATATACTTGAGTTGATATTTGGGGGAGTTCATTTCCTGTTGAGAGTACAGTTGTCATTTGCTATTCCCTGTAGTAGATCATTAACTTAGTTTTTGTGTCCTGTACTAATCATGGAAGGGGTTCTGTAATGGAAGATGATACTAAATCATGATGGATCTCCTGCAATTTTATACACAAAAGTTCTAAATATGGATTTTTTCCTATAATTCTTACTTTTAAACAATCATGCTCAAATATTGGGATATGACCACCTGTTTAGTTTTGGTTTACAGCAATGACAGGATGTGAATACTAGTACATTTGGTACTAAATTAACTTTATTATACTGAATTTAATTATGGCCAATATACCTGTATTCTCCATGAAAAGAAAAACTTGAGGCTTTCTCACTTTAA